>NW_027332425.1:6923147-6942137 GCF_000442705.2 Elaeis guineensis
TCGAGCTTAATGGCCATTAGATTACATCGAACTAGGACCCTCTGTAAAATTATGTATGAACTTCTATACAACCATCACATTGTCAAAGATGCTATGACCTCTGACAAAAGCATCCTACTCTAGATAAATCAACTTGAGGAGAACCGGCTTCATCTGACCAACCATAATCTTCGCATAGGTCTTGTACAAAGTAGTACAAAGACTGATGGGTCTGAAGTGACCAGGCTCTAAAGTGTCCTAACATTTTAGAAAAATAATAAATATCCTTTTTCAGGCTTTCGACATGGATCTGGAAGCAAAGAATTACTACACAACTTCCACCACCTTGTTCTGAATGATCATTTAGCATCACCTAAAGAAGGGGGATGGAAAATCATCTGGACAAGGAGCCTTATCCTCCACTATGGCACAAAAAGCTTTACGGACCTCATCCACCGACACCAAACTAATCAGTATGTTATTGTCCTGCATCAAAATATAGTCAGTAGGAGGAGGAATAATAGACATCTCATCTTCCTAAGGTGCTTAGTCTACTTTATCTAAAAGAAACAAAGAACCTCCTATCTGATATCCTCCTCACCAATGATTGACTAGTAGAAGAATGTGGTAATCCTATTGCCCTCTCTAATCCATTGGATCTTGAATTTCTAACTCCAAAATACCTCCTGCTAACTCAATAGGGAATGGTGCAATGTGAGTCTCCTCCATAGCTCCACAAGATTCGACTCTGTTGGCTCCCTGTCCTGGTCCACCTTCCTCTGAAGCTCAGTGATGACAACCTCGATCTCATCCAATCTTTGAGAGATGTCACTAACCACCTCACAGTTCCACCAATAAAGTCTACGTATCCTTAGCTCCAATCTCCATGTGACACGGTACATCGCATCATCTCATACCGAAAGCCACCACACCTTATGCATAATATCCCAAGATCGAGGGTAGGAGAGCCAGAATTTCTCAAATCAAATGGGACTTTGATATGAGAAATCCATATTCATATATATCAATATCGGGCAGTGATCAAATGTAATCCTAGTAAGATGGTGAACCTAATGACTCAGGAACATCTTGATCCAACTGGCAATACTGAAGTTCCTATCAATATGCTCCCAAACTTTTGCTCCACTCCGACAGTTGTTGCACCAAGTAAATTTGGAGCTAGATAAGCCCAAGTCTATTAGACCATTCATCTAGATGAATTCATGAAATTCTCTAGCCTCAATGATGTCAGCAAAGGGCCTGCCTCGCCTCTTCTCCTGGGCACTATCAATGTAATTAAAATCCCCTACCACTAGTGAAGGAAGATCCTAATCAATCAATCTCGCCACCTCACTCCACACCACATGCCTCTCCCTATGATCTATGCTCTCATAAACACCATATAAAAGCCAAAAAAGATTATTATTCTCAGATAGTACAATGATCACATGCTGCTCACAATTATAAAAAATATCCACATTGGATCTTGGATATAAAAAATATCCACAATTAAATGCAATGATACACCCGGATAGCCCACGAGACTTAATTGCATAGAGTTTTCAAGTTCTCAGGAATCTCCACCTAGCATGGATGAGGTTGTTCTCTAACAAGTGGGTTTCAAGTAGTATATAGATCTAGATTGCGAAGATACATAATTCCTCGAAAAGTGGATATGAAGGATGGTTTCTTAGCCCCTCGAATATTCCACATTAACACCTTTATGGATAATAAATCAATGACGAAGTGTCGGGTCTCCACTCGACCCAGCACAATCCTTAGAGGCTGTCACCAGCTCCTTCATGAAACAAACATGAAAACTAGTCCGATCAACCTCCAAAATGGCTTTCAATTTAGCCACAATCTACTCTTGGCCCTTTTGCAATTGATGGCCTAGCCCACAACTAGCCAAGACCTTGCCCTCAACCTTCTTCCCCATGCCATCCTTACTAGTTGGGGTTTTCTCCTTGGAATGCTCTCTCCACCTACCTCCAACCATGTGGGTGGTCTTTGGGGCCCAAGATCACTGCCAGCAATGCCACTAGCCCCACCTATTAGTGATAAGCCCATGGCTAGTCATAGATCCAAGGTAACCTCGTTCGGCTCCTTTTAGTGGCTGGCAAAGATGGCATTTGCTGTTGGTCCACCTCCCTCCGATCGATCATCATCCTTCACCTCCTTTGACCTGATCACTTCTTGCTGGCACCAAGATTCCATCATTGTCTCCCTGTCTTCCACAATCAGCATGACCCCCATTGGGATCCCAGATGCCACTCGATCTAGGTCATTGATCGACCTAGGCCACTCTCAATCCATATCACGCTTGGGCCCAGCATCCCCCTTGGCCTCACGATCTTTTAGTAGGCTTCTGGCATGTTTTAGTTTGGAGAAGCATGCCTCACACATCATAGTATCGCATGGGCTTGGGCCACCCTCTTGGCTCAGGCCAGCCCCCTCCATTGGGCCAAAATCCATGAGAGTTGAGAAAGTCAATCCAACCCCCAACTTCGACTCAGTTGAGCTCACTCGCCTGAGTTCCAACCTAGTCATCCTTCTATTGGGTGATTTACACCGAGCCACCTTGGTCAGTTTCTGCCATCTACCCAAGTTAGATGGTGACTTGGTTGAACCTAGCATTTCCTTTAGTGAACCTAGCATTTTCTTTAGTGAAATCCATGATAGGCATCTCCCTTTGAAACCAACACCAATAGGCAGCAAAGGAGCTTCTGATCGTAGTCACTCTCCCTTGGTGAATCCCAAGTGATGAAATCCATTAGAGAAGCATCTTATACATAGCATTTTAGTTCTTTGATATAGCCAAGACTACATTTTAATAGAAATAGAGAAGGAAGATGCATGAAACAAAAAGAATAGCAAATATAAGAAGAAATTCTCTTCTTGAATACTTAGCATCATAAGTGAAGTAGTTCGGCTTTGACTTTGATAATTTTTCACTATGGAAAGAAACATGTTGCCCTTCTTGACTAAGAACTACACCTATCCCAGTAGAAGAGGTGTCACACTCTACCTCGAAGATCTTGGAGAAGTCTAAAAGAGCAAGAACATCAATAGAAGCAATCTTTTGCTTGATCTCTTTGAAGGCAATCTGCATCTCTGGAGTCTACTGGAAGTGCCTCCCCCTTATACAATCAATCATTGGAGACATAATGGAGTTGAAACCTTGGATGAACCTATGATAGAATGACCCAATTCATGGAAGCTTCGCATTTCAGTGATGTTGCAAGGTATTGGCCAATTCTGGATGGCTTGCACCTTGGATGGATCCACCTACAGCCCATCAAAGGAGATGATGCAGCCAAGGAAGGTTAGGCTATCCACCAAGAAACTGCACTTCTTAGTATTAGCAAACAATTTCTCCCTCCTCGGTGTGTCAAGAACTTTCTTGAGATGCTATAGGTGAGCTTCCAAAGTAGGGCTATAAATGAGAATATCATTGAAATAAATAATGACCATTTTGTCGATGTAAGACTATAACACATGGTTCATTAGCCTCGTGAAAGTGTTTGGCATGTTGGACAGTCCGAATGGCATCACCAGCCACTCATACAGGCCCTCTCTCATCTTGAAGGTTGTCTTCCACTCATCCCCATGATGAATGCGCAACTGATGGTAGTCACTCTTTAGATCGATCTTTGAAAAACTTTAGCTCCAGCAGGCTGATCAAGCATATCATCCAATGTCAAAATTAGAAACTAATACTTGATGGTGATCCGATCAATCATCCTACTGCCTATGCATATGCACCATGAACCATCCTTCTTTGGGACTAGCAATATATGCACCGTATCAGGATTTATGCTCAGCCAAATATATCTTTTATCCAACAACTCCTAGACCTACCACTGCAACTCCTGGTGTTCAACAGGACTCGTGCAATACACCAGCTTATTTGGTAGATTTGCTTCCAGAGCAAGATCAATATGATGCTGAATATCTCTTTTCGATGGTAGTCCTATAGGTAATTCTTTAAAAAAAATATTAGCAAACTCCTGAAGGATAGGCCATACAACAAATGGGACTTCTCGCTCAGCCAACTCACCCTTTTCCACTACTATAAAAAAATAATCAATCTCCATTGCTTCCTTCAAGTAAGAGTGCTTTATCAGAAGGTTGATGCTGGTCTCTGACTTTAGTTTAGATAGGTCCTCTTCCTTTATCAGTGCTAGACTAATCTTTTGACTATCCTTCAAGAATAAGTAGATGTTCTGACGACTATCATAAGGGATAATGCGATTATATTGCTAAGGCCTCCCTAAAAATAGATGGCAAGCATCCATGATAATGACGTCACACCAAATATTGTCGAAGTGCTTCTATCCAATAGAAAATAAGACAAGGTAGCAACTATCGACAACCCCCTGTTCCCTTTCAGGAATCATAACAACTTATAAGGCTAAGGATGCTTTTTCAAATGGTTAGGTTCAGCTTAATGATGGCCTCCTAAGAGATGATATTCTCACAGCTACCTCCATCAATAATGACCTTGTAGATCTTTTCTTAAATAGTATAGCAGGTATGGAAGATATTAGTCCACCTCCAATCTTCTTTCTCCTATATTTTGAAAGTAAGTAGGCTCTTTAAAATAACTAGAGCCTCTTTACTATCTCTAAATCATAAAGAATCATCCTCATCTTCACCTCCTTTGTCATAAGTAGGCTCTCGATCCTCGTCGGATAGTTCGCCTTCTACCAATAACTTCTTTTTGGGTTGACCAGCAGGCTTCTTATACTTGCTTCTCGTATGCCCAATCTCACCACAGTTGCAGCACCATAGAGTAGAGGACTCAGCTAGAGCTGGCTTAGAGAACTTAGAATCAATAGCACTATGAATAGAAGTGGCAAAAACTATGTTACACTGCATGTTCCCTTGATTCTCCGATGCTTGATTGCTCCATAGGGGAGGATTAGACCTGAGCACAAGCCTTCATCACTATGCACCTCAGCAACTACAACATGGTGGTAAGCCTCTTTGACTATTCATAAGAACAAAGCCTCAAGGCATCTTAGATCTATTGCTTTAGTCTACTAAGATATCTCATAACCATTTGTTCTTCACTCTCCATCAGGTTATTTCTAGCGATCAGTTGGTATAACTCTTTCATGTATTCATCCATGGATCTAGTCCTTTGTCAGAGATTTTATAGGTGCTAACACAGGGATTGCATATAGTTGAAGGGCAAGAATTGCTCCTTCAACTTTTTCTTCATCATTTTTCAGTCCTAGATCTTTGACTTGTCTCTATATTCTTTGGTCTTCTTAGCTGTTGCCATCAGCAGAATTCTGACACATCAACTTCAGCATGACAAGCTTCACCTTCTTATCATCGACACCTCCTTATACTCAAAGATATGCTCAATCTGATGTAGCCAGTTGATGAACACCTTTGATTGTAGGCTATCTGAATACTCAGATAGATCTACCTTGATGGTATCATACCAGTAGATTGATCATTTGAACGAATCACCTCAACCTTCATGCCGATGGATGGAGCATCCTTATGGAAGAAATTCAAAATCTGAAGCTTCTACATTGGATCTACGGTCTTCTAATTCTACCTTGGATCTCGCATCCTGATTTTTCAACTACATAAGATGCACAGTTAGTTCTATCATTTGACTCCTCAAATTTTCACACTGCATCATGAAATCCCACTCTAGCTATGAGATTTCTTCAGGAGCCGCCACCATCTGAGTTATAGTTTGGTTTCATTTGTGGTAATCAGCACTAGCCGCTATCTTGACTATAGGGAAGAAACTCCACTCAAGGATCAATTGGACTCTGATACCAACTGACGTAGCCAAGGCCACATTTTTATGAAAATAGAGGAGGAAGACATATAAAACAAAGAGAACAGTAAATATAAGAAGAAACTTTCTTCTAGAGTTTTAATTCATTATCAAAATAGACTGACTACAACATTGACCAAAGGTTTGATTTATGAAAGAAAAATACCCTAACCTGATGCCTAAGCTAACTGGAATATTTTAGGTTTATTGCAAATACAAAATAAGCAAAAATTAAAACTTTCAACTTGTTAGGTTCAGCTTAGTAATGACCTCCTAAGAGATGTTCTCATAGCTACCTCCATCGATAATGACCTTACAGACCTTTTTTTTAATGATACAGCAGGTATGGAAGATATTGATCCATTGGCTCCAATCTTCTTTCTCTTCTCTTTAGGGAGCAAGTAGGCTCTTTTGAATAACTAAAGTCTCTCATCTATCTTCAAACAATAGAAAATCATCCTCTTCTTCATCTTCTTTGTCAAAAGTAGACTCTTGATCCTCGTCGGATAGTTCATCTTCTTTTATTAGTAACTACTTTTTGAGCTGACCAGTAAGTTTTTTATACTCACTCCATCTGTACCAAATCTTGCTATAGTTATAGCACCATAGAGTAGAAGACCCAGCTAGAGCTGGCTTAGAAGACTTTGAATCAATAGTGCTATGAATCGGATGGGTAGAAACTATGTTGCACTGCATGTCTTCCTGATTCTCTAGTACTTGGTTGTTCTATAGGAGAGGATCAAATCTAAGCACAAGCCTTCACCGCTACTGCTCCTCAGCAACTATGGCATGGTGGTAAGTCTTTGATTGTCCATATGGGATGAAGCCTCAAGGTATCTTGGATTTACCACCTTAGTCCATCAAGGTATCTCATAACCATCTATTCCTTGCTCTCCATTAGGTCATTTCTAGCGACCATTTGTATAGAACTCATTCGTGTATTCATCTGCGGATCTAGTCCCTTGCCGAAGGCTTTGCAGACATTGATATAAAGACAATGTATAGTTGAAGGGCAAGAATTCTCCTTCAACTTCTTCATCCTTTTTAGTGCTAGATCTTTGGCTTGCCATGATATTTTCTAGTCTTCATTAGCTGTTGCCACTAGGCAGAAGCCCAATCCGTCAATTTTAGTATGACAAGCTTCACCTTCTTATCGTTGGGCACCTCCTTATACTAAAGATATGCTTGATTTGATCCAGCCAATCGATGAACACCTTCAATTGTAGGCTATCCGAAATTCAGATAGATCTACCTTGATGGTATCATACTAGCATGTTGGTTGTTCAAATGAATCACCTCAACCTTCACACTGATAGGTGAGAGTACTCTTATAGAAGGAATTCTCAAAATCTAAAGTTTCTCCATCGGATCTGCAGTCTTCTAGTTCTGCCTCAGATCTCGCATCCTATTTTCCAACTATATAAGATGAGCAGTCAGTTTCATTATTTGTCTTCTCAGATCTTCGCACTCTATCATCAAATCTTGCTCCCACTATGAGATTTCTTCAGGAGCCGCTACTGTTTGAGTTGCAGTTTGGTTTTGCTTGTGGCCATGAGTACCATCTGCTATCTTGATTGTAGGAAAAAAAACCACTTTAGGATCGATTAGGCTCTAATACCAACTAATGCAGGCAAGGTCACGTTTTTATGAAAATAGAGGAGAAAAATGCATGAAACAAAGAGAACATCAAATATAAGAAGAAACTCTCTTCTAGGATTTTAATTCAATATCAAAATAGACTAACTACAATATTAGCCAAAGACTTTATTTATAAAAGAAAAAATCCTAACATGATGCCTAAGCTACCTGGAATATTTTACGTTCGTTTCGAATACAAAATAGATAAAAATTAAAACTTTCAACTCATTCAAGATCTTTCGGGCTCTCGTTGACCTGTTAAATGAATGAATTTGGCTCCAAAATTAAACTATAATGGTAAAGTAGTCAGACACAGAGCATGGAAAAAGCTTTCTGAATTAGGGTCTTATGTGCAATTCTAACTTCAGATGAGAGATTTATATCCATTTTAGCATGGTAGGATGAAAACCACAAGCGCAATTAGTCTGATGAAGGGAAGCATGGTGGGTGAATGACATGCATTTTCAAAATTTGTAGTGGAATATACATAAATTAAATAATTTAATCTAGAATGCATGCATAGATCAAATCTAAAATCACTATACAGGATCTATGACATGAACTAATATGCAAGTATGCACATCTGAAATCTAAAATTCAGCAAGTATAGATCATATCTATTTTATATTTAAATCATATCTAAATATTAATTAAATTCAAAACTTCATACCTGAGCATGGATAGCAGATCATCGTATCCAAAATCTGTAGTATTTGATTCTTCATGATGCTTAGCAGTCGCACATGTGTCAGACTTCTAAGGTATCCACACGAAGCCCTTGTGCTGATCGATCTCTTTGAGAGTGCTAGCTCGCAAGGACACCATCCTTTAGCTGATCTAAGAGGAACATGATAAAATTAAAGAATAAAGAGATCTTCTCTCTTTCTTCCTGAATCTATGCATCTGATTTCTACAATAGAGATCAAGAGAAGAACCTTTTCTTCTCAATTTCCCACACATAAGAGAGAACCTTTCTCTTTTTTTCAAGCCCTTAAGAAGAATTTTTCTTCTATAATTTTCTATGATAAAAATTTGATCTAATCTAATTTCTCATGCTAAAAATTATATGAAATCCTAAATTTTAGAAAAAATTCAAAAGAGGGATCCAAGAGCAGAACCATTCTTCTCTCTTCTTCTCCCTTTTTCTTCATGATCTAGAACTCCAGGAAGCCTCAAACATCTAACCAAAATTTTTTGATATTTCATCTCCAAATTTTATATAAAAAAATAGATCTAATCTAATTTTTATTTTAAAAAAAATAGAAAAATAATCTGAAAGATGAACTCTTTCTTCTTTAAAGCTGCGCGCAAGAAATAAGATCCATTTTCTTCTTTGAT
The DNA here is from genome assembly GCF_000442705.2 of Elaeis guineensis. NCBI lineage: Eukaryota > Viridiplantae > Streptophyta > Magnoliopsida > Arecales > Arecaceae > Elaeis > Elaeis guineensis. Next base: position 6,931,909 of record NW_027332425.1, read on the forward strand.
CTAGAACTCTAGAGACACCCAAACTCCAATCAGATTTTTTTTGATATTTATTCTATAAATTTATATATTAAAAATTAGATCTAATTTAATTTTTATTTTAAAAAAATAAAAAAAAATCTGAAAGAAGAACTCCTTCTTTTTCAAGGCTGCGCATAAGAAAGAAGACCCTTCTTCTTCCTTGATCTTTCTCTCTTTGGAAAGAATTTTTTTTCTCCAATTTTCTATTGTAAAACCAGCAGAGAAGCCTTCTTTGATGCATAAAAGCTAGCAACAAAATCTCAAGAAGGAAGAGAAGAAGAGAGGGTAGGCATGAGGAGTTTGGGGCATCCAACTCTTGGATGCGTTGGATGCCCCCTTACCTTTTTTTCTTCTTGGGCGACCATAAGGGGAGGGACTCCTCTTCCTTTTTCATGGGAGGAAGAGAGGAAAGAGGGGCACAAGAAAGTGGGGCATGGGGTTTCTTCTCAACGTGAAGAGATGTGGTGGCGTGGAGTTTTTTATATCACATGGGTTGGTTGGGTTGAGTCCTATTCTAAATAGGATTCAAGATCTTGGTCAAATTCTAACTAATTCTTGGATCCAATCTAACTAAGAAATTAGTTATAACAAAAAACTAATTAGGTCCTAGCCCAATTATTAGGCTTCAATTGAGTTTGTAATTAGTTAGATTAAACTCCTGTTGATCCAGGGAATGATTCTTGGTTGTGATCAGGGAAGCAATTTGATAATAGGCTTGATCCAATTAAGCCTATTATCAAATGGCATTTGATCAAATCAAAGCCTATTATCCAATAGGGTTAGATCCAATCCAAGCCTATATAAAAAATAATTTCATATTCATGCATCCCTGAGATCGATTAGAATAAGTCCTGTTATTCAATAGGGCTGCATCCAATTAATCCAAAGCCAATCTAATTTAATCCAATTTAATTAGATCTAATCCAATCTCATTGCTCAATCAAATTGAGTCAATTAACAATCATATTATTAATTAATTATTTTTTTAATTTACTAACCATTAGTAAATAATTTATTACAACTTTACAAAGGATTAATCATCAATCAAATTGATAATTAAACCCTTCAACGATTCATAATCGTCGATCAGTCATTTGATCAGACAGGTATTTCTATGTGTGTAACCCCATAGGTTCAAACTTAAGCCGGTAGCATAAGAACAATTTCTATACTAATCAATGTAACGATCTAGTAATGAGATCCGATGATCGGATAGATCGAATATATGCCTAGCAATACTCTAGAACCCATGTGGATATAGTTACTGTATAATTCATCTCTTTAATACTTGATGCTCAAGGACGATTTTGGGTTAAACTGTCAACCCAGATGAGTGGTCCACATTGTGTCTCAATCTTAAAAATTCTGTGACTTCTTATTAAGATTATTTTGGCTAAAATTTTACTAAATTAAATACAGTGATGCATCATTTTAATTTTACTTGGAGTGGTCAATCCCATCTTGACTCCACTCAGACTTCACAAGTACTTGACTGTACCCAAAAACTTCCATCATCGAATTAAAATTCGGATAGTCTGGCACCAAAGCACAGTGAGTTGCTTTCAAGTCACCAAGGCAGTCTCAGGTCAGAGGGACACATATACCCATATCCCATCAGAGAAACCCTTAACAGCAGAGTGCTCCGAAAGTGGTCATGCTCAATGAATGTACTCCTATATATCATCCGTATATTATATCCATGTCACCACATATCTTGGTTAAGAGGACAATTAACTAATATGGCACACAACGTCCTACACTCGATACAATTATCATCCTTGTAATAATTGTATCATTTGATCATGAGTAGGATTTAAAAATCATATGATAAATCCTCCTTTATCATTTTGGTAGTAGTTCTAAGGATTTCATAATAATATATGAGTTCTATTTTGGAAGATGTATTCTTTATGATGAATCTACCATATAATATTTACATTTTATAATTCATATACTTGTATGGAACACAATCATCTACAATCTAGATTATTGACTTTAGGATACATTTTCCAACAACTTCCACTTGGACTAAAGCCAATCAGATCAGTATCAAATATCCATCTTTCATTTGTGATCATCGAACTTTTTAGATCCGATTGCTATAGTCAATGGGTCGGTTAAGTTCTCCTTTTGATCGATCTTCTCAAGATCAATTTTATTTCGATTTTATCGAACAAGATGATTGCAATACAGAAAATATTTGATTCTTAGATAAAAATCAATTCTTCAGCTTGAACTATGGCTCCAGTACTGCTGTCAATATAGAAAGACTAGACTATCAATGGAGGGTGCCACTCCATGCTCACTGAAAAATTTTCATAACCAAACAACTTCTTTACCAGTATCAGATATCGCAAAGAACTCTATATCACAAATAAAATTAGCTACTAACTATTGCATAGAATCTTTCCAGCATGTCACTTATCTTTTTAGGATAAAAACATAATTTGACATAACCTTGTCATTTTCTTCTGACTAGAAACTAAATTAGTATTCCACAGGTTTTAAGTTAGATTCTCCATAAACGAGCTATTGGTTTTTAGTATTTCATAAATATTTAAGGATGATTCTCATAACCTTCCAAATCTTTGTGAAGAACAGAGATGACAACTAAGCTTTTATTCTTTGTAATGTAGGGATGTCATTTTCGATTAAGAGAATTTATCCAAACAGCACAATGAATGGTTTTAAAACTATTAACCTATTTGTACATATAGGATTCTGCTTCATTCTTAATGAAGCCTTATGTTCAAAATATATTCTAACTTTGAGAAGCTTGATTCAATTTGAATGGACTTGAGGATTGCCACAAGAAAACCATCTCATCATAGTTAACACTATAACTTTGAAGAAATCTTTTAGCAATTAGATAGAATTAATAGATCTCTACCTTTTCATCTGTGCCTCTTATCCATCTGAAATTCACTACACCCTATGGGTCTTATCCCTTCAGGTAAATCAACGAATGTCCATACATCATCGATCTTGATGGACTTCATTTCAGATTTATTGACTCCAAGCTATTTCTCCAAGTTAGATCCCTGTACAGCATCCATGTGGGAGATCAAATCTCCATCTCAAACTTAGAAATCGAAGTATCTGTTTGGATGATACAGTACTCTATCATATCTACTCTAAGATGCCTTTACATCAGGCTCTGAATTTGATCTAATCAACTTCGATTGTGTTGTTTGTGTCAGAGTCGGTTTCTCTACCTATCAAGCTTCACCAATCTTGCTCTTAATGACATCAGTTCCTTCACCAAGGAACTACATTTCTAAAAAGAATGTCTTAAGATTCATGAACATCTCATGTCCATCAAGAAGGTAGAAGAAATATCTCTAAAATAATATTTATCAGACTAAGATCCAAGCTAGTCAGTTAGTGAATATTTCACATAAGCTCGACACCCCAAACATTAAAGTAAGAGAGTATCGAATTACCCAAGTCCATATCTCATATGGAGTTTTAGTGATCGATTTGTTTAGAATGTTCTCAAGGATATATCAAGTAGTCTTTAAAACATAATCTCGGCAGACAGCAAACCCCACAGTGGATCAAACCACATCTAATAAGGTTCAATTTCTCCTTTCAGACAACCTTTTAAACAGTGGTATCCCAGGAGAGGTCCATTGAGAGAGAATCTAAGTTTCTCCTAAATATGTCAAAATTTACTGTAAAGATATTCACTTCATCGGTCTGACAGATGAGTTTTAATACTCTTTGTAGTTTGTTTTTTTATTTCATTACAAAATCATTTGAATATTTTAATTAATTCTGATTTATGCTTTATAAGTAAGACACACCCATACCAAGATAGATCGACAGAGATTTCAATGAAGTAGTAAAGCTCTCTTTTGGCAGTTAAGTTTATGAGTGCAAATAATTAATATGTATCAAACTCAGAATATTACTGGCTCATTCATCTTTTTTAATAAAAGATGAATAAGTTAACTATACTGTTGGTGCAAAAATCCACCTGCGTCGGAGAAGCTGGAGTCAGGGAGTCGCGGTCGCCGTCGGGATCTACAAAAGAAGTCTAAACCGGAGTTGGGGTTGCTCCGGCAAGACCCTCTGACGCTCAAGTCAGTTCTCTATCTCAACAAGAATGGAGTGCTCGAAAAAAATTTTAGCAGAGTTTTTAGGTAGAAAATGAGAGCTTAGAGAATAACGTATCTGGGGCCCTTTTTTTATAGGTGGGGGAGCAACGGATTGATAGCGATTGTTTGTAACCGCCTCGTCGTGGGCCGCACAGGGCCAGGAGGAATTTATCATGAAGAGTAATGGGGTGGAGTTGTGGCTGTCACCGTGGCTCACCATATGGAATTTGTTGCGAGAGTGGAGCGGCGTCCGTTGTCGTGACTCGCCAGGGAGTGGTGGAGCCGTGCAGCATCCGCCGCAGGGAGTGGAGTAGATTCGTGGCCATTACTGCGGCCTGCCGTGTGGAGCCTGTTGCGGGAGTGGTGGAGCCGCGCAGAATCCATCACAGGAGGTGGAGCAGAGTCGTGGCCTTACTATGGCCTGTCAGGGAGTCCAGGCCTGTCGGTCAAGCTCGGTTGAAGCGCCTACGCCTGGCGGAGAGAGGTGGCTATCCATCTGGAAGGAGCTTGGATGTTACCGACGGGCCGTCCATCGTTGGGTGCCTTGAGCGTTAGTACTATAGGCGAGGGTCATCTGTAATTAAAGTCGGGGAGAAGTCTGGCTCCCATAGGAGTCCGGACAAGTTCACCTGTAGTAGAAGTCGGAGATAAGTCCGGCTCCTGTGAGAGTCCGGATGAAGTTCACCTGTAATAGAAGTGGGGATGAAGTTCGGCTCCGTGGGAGTCCGGACGAAGTTCACCTGCAATAGAAGTCGGGGATGAAGTCCGGCTCCCGTGGGAGTCCGGACGAAGTTCACCTGCAGTAGAAGTCAGGAGAAGTCCGACTCCCATAGGAGTCCAACGAAGTCTGCCTGCAGTAGAAGCCGGGGATGAAGTCCGCTCCCGTAGGAGTTCGGACGAAGTTCACTTGCAGTAGAAGTCAGGGATGAAGTCTGGCTCCCGTAGGAGTCTGGACGAAGTTCACCTGCAATTGAAGTCGGGGGCGAAGTCCGGCTCCTGTGGGAGTCCGGACGAAGTCTGCCTGCAGTAGAAGCCGGGGACAAAGTTTGGCTCCGTGGGGGTCCAACGAAGTTCACCTGCAGTAGAAGTCAGGACGAAGTCCGACTCTCGTAGGAGTCTGGATGAAGTCTGCCTGCAGTAGAAGTCGGGGATGAAGTCCGGCTCCCGTAGGAGTCCGGACGAAGTTCACTTGCAGTAGAAGTCAGGGATGAAGTCCGGCTCCCATAGGAGTCCGGACGAAGTTCACCTACAATTGAAGTCGGGGGCGAAGTCCAGCTCCCGTGGGAGTCCGGACGAAGTCTGCCTGCAGTAGAAGCCGGGGATGAAGTCCGGCTCCCGTAGGAGTCCGGACAAAGTTCACTTGCAATTGACATCGGGGGCGAAGTCTGGCTTCCGTAGGAGTCCAGACGAAGTCTGCCTGCAGTAGAAGCCGGGGATGAAGTCCGGCTCCCGTAGGAGTCCGGACGAAGTCTGCCTGCAGTAGAAGTCGGGGACGAGATCCGGCTCCTGTGGGAGTCCGGACGAAGTCTACCTGTAGTTGAAGTCAGGGATGAAGTCCGGCTCCCGTAGGAGTCCGGACGAAGTCTACCTGTAGTTGAAGTCGGGGATGAAGTTCGGCTCCCGTAGGAGTCCGGACGAAGTTTACCTGTAGTAGAAGTCGGGGACGAAGTCCGGCTCCCATGGGAGTCCGGACGAAGTCCTCACGCAGTCGAAGTCGGCGAAGCCCGGCTCCCATAGGAGCCCGTCTGTCGTGAAGAATCTGGTCGATGCTGGTGGGGGTTTATCCATCAGCAGAACTCAGGAATACTACGGAGGCTCGGCCGCAGAGAGGTTCGAAAAGATGTCGTCGAAGGTCGGAAGTTGGCAGAATCCCCGGAGGGTCACTCCTGGCGGAACTTCGGCTTTGGGGTATTTTGTACCCAACACCAGTCCCCCTACTTCCGAGTTCGAGTTTCGAATGCAGGAAGTACAAAGAAATTTCACAGCCGAAGTTGTCCCCTTGAATCTGGTGCACGATCGCCCTCAGATATTTTGGTATTTAATGCACGCGTGCCAGAGCCTTTTTCCAATCGGGGCGATCCGAAGGGTCCTTTCGAATTTCCACCGGAGCGTAGTCCCAAGCACCACACCATAATGGTCCCACCAACGGTCAGCCCTATGCGCGGTGAGTGGGACACGTGGCGGGCACTGGTTGACCTAGGGATATCTGCCACCATAACTGCACCAGGCCCCGTCGCTTATTTAAGCCCCCTCCTTCCCTCCAGGGGCTTCACTTCGCCTGAGAGTTGGCATCCTTCTTCTGCCTGAAAGTTTAGCCACCCCTATCGGCGCCCTTTTTGACCCCAAGCACCCTTCACACTAGTCTTCGCCATCCCCACCGGCTCCCCGCCGCCTTCAATCTTCCGAGCCCCTTCGAGGGGTTCTCCCGCCGGGGCCTTTGCCCTGGAGTCAACCTCGAGAGGATGCCATGGACCAAGAGGAGTATGAGGGGGAAAACAGCGGCCTGCGAATTCTCCGACTGTCGAACTGTCACTGAGGGTTCCCATCGCCTCAAAGGGGGCTCGAGGGAGAATTCTTTCAACAATAGGGATTTAATAACGGGGACAACCGGTGAGTGCGTTCCGCTCGAGAATTTTGGAGTAGTTGAACGGGGCGACACCAGTCAAGGGGGCAGAGTTGCCGTCACAAGCTGTGGTGGGGTTCTTGACGTCATCGGGGTCGAGGGACCAGAAGCGGTCGGCACCGATAGTGGGGCAGTAGAACTTGTTGTGGGGATGGTGGAAGTAGCACATGCCGACCTTGCCAAAGTACCTAGGATGGTGGTTGTCGTGGAGCACACGGTGGTGGTGCATGACTCCGGCGCCATCGTGGCCTCTGGGGTACCTCCGGTTCTTCTTGATGCAGGTCGTCGTCGCCGTTGCCGTTGCCGTCGCTGCCCCTTGAATTCTATCCCCCCCATTTCCCCCTAGGGCTGGGGTTTCGACGATAGAGCGGAACGAGGGGGGGTGAGAGCTGAGGGATTTATCACACACACTAGAAAATACTGTCGAGACGGACGGAACCGGAAGGAGAAGTTGGGAGCTTGAAGTGGTCTCCAACATGTTCCTTTTGAGTCTTGTAGTAATATTTTTTTTTTCTCGGCTCCCAGGGCCTTGTAACGTACACCTTTGTTAATCAAGAATGAGAAAGAGATTTTGTTACTTCGTCTGCACTTTGCATCGAATTGCTGCCTGCCGAACTTCTTTCATTTACCATTGTTATTGTTGTATTCCCTTCTTTTTCTTTTTCTCTTTTTTTTTTTTTTTTTTTTGACATCGTCCGGAGGTCACTAGTTGTTGCCACGTCAGCTCGCCTTTCCAGTCATCCCTCTTCTTCAGCCTTAATGGCTCTGTAATGCATATTTAATAAATAACATGATAAGGGAATTTTCCGCTACCTCTTTTACTCATGTGTTGAATTGTCACTTGCCGAGCTTCTTTCGGCTTTTGCCTTGCTTGAAATCGATGCCATTCGGAGGTACCGATTGCCGTCGCATTGACCCATCCTTTCGTCCATGGCCGCAATTTACTCGGGGTCGCTCAGGTTTGACGCCCTCTTTCAGAGTTCGAGCTCGGAGGTTCGAGCTTCTCGTCACCCTGAGAAAGTCATCTTATCTCGGACTTGCGTTGAGGGCTTTCTTGAAGGTCGGGGTTTTTGATAAGAACCCTAATCCTTGCTGGGACAGGTTCCCTGCATCTTTGATGCTGTTTTTTTCCATTCGTCCTGATGCAGTCCGTCGCTTTCCTTTTTAACTCCCCTCCCCTTTCTCCTTTTTCTTTTTCGAGTGAGGGTTTTCCCTCTGCTCTTGGTGGGGTTGCGGGAGCACGAAGGGGCCGCTGGGAAGGTCCTTTTTTTCCATCCGATCTTGAATGACCAGACCTTAATTGGTGTCAGGATGGGGTTCTTCCCCTATTTCTGATGTAATCGATTTTAGCTCAGGTTAGGATGAGGTCCTCCTCTTGTCGCTAATGGGGCTATGGGGGCACATATGGGCATTGCGGGGCCTCTCCCCCCATCCGGTCTAAGTGTGACAGGCCTTCGACTTTGCTCATGTTAGGACGAGGTTCTCCTCCTATCCCTAACATGGCTGTGGGGACACATATGGGCGCTGCTTGGCCTCTCCCCCCATCCGATCTAAGGAGAATCAGGCCTTCGACTTTGCTCAAGTTAGGATGAGGTTCTCCTCCTGTCCCTAACATGGCTGTGGGGGCACATGTGGGCGTTGTAGGGCCTCTCCCCCCATCCGGTCTAAGGAGAATCGGGCCTTCGACTTTGCTCAAGTTAGGGTGAGGTTCTCCTCCTATCCCTAACATGGCTGTGGGGGCACATGTGGACGTTGCTTGGCCTCTCCCTCCATCTGGTCTAAGGAGAATTGGGCCTTCGACTTTACTCAAGTTAGGACGAGGTTCTCCTCCTGTCCCTAACATGGCTGTGGGGGCACATGTGGGCATTGCAGAGCCTCTCCCCCCATCCGGTCTAAGGAGAACGGGCCTTCAATTTTGTCGGGACGGAGTTCTCCTCTTGCTCCCGACACGGTTTATTTTGACTGTCCTGTCGATATAGGCTCGTGCCAAGAGAGGAGACATGTAGATATGAAACTTTTATTTAAAATAAAGTTATCGGTAATACATTCGTAAGTTTTTCGAGCTCCATGGTCGCGGAGGTCTGCTCCTCCGAGCTCCTTGAGGTAATAAGTTTGGGCCGAACTACTTCTTTGACTTCGTACGGGCCTTCCCAATTTGGGGCGAGCTTCCCTCGATCCTGAGGTTGCGAGACAGCGGCTCATCGAAGCACTAGATCTCCTGCTCTAAAGACTTTATTCTTGACCCGAAAATTATAATAGCGGACGACTTTCTATCTGTAGGCTGCCATCCAACTTAGCTACCTCCCACTTTTCTTCCAGTAAATCGAGGTTGGTTTTAAGACATTGCAAATTGTGATGTTCGTTGAATACCACGACACATGTCGACAGGAGTTTAAGCTCAATTGGGATAACAACCTCCGTTCGAAGGCTAGAGCGAAGGGGGTCTCTCCCGTGGGCAGTCTTTGGATAGTTCGGTACGTCCACAGCACATGATAAAGTTCATCTGCCCAAGTTTCCTTCGTCTTTTCGAGCCTTGTCTTGATCCCCTGTAGCAGGGTTCTGTTGGTCACTTCAGCTTCGCTGTTCGCCTGAGGATGGGCTACTGATGTGAAGTTGTGGGAGATGTTTAGGTCCTCACAAAATTGATGAATCTCGCTCCCGCGAATTGCCACCCATTATCAGTAATTAGGATTCTCGGCAGGCCGAACCTGCAAATGATTGACTTCCAGACGAAGTCTTGCACTTTAGCTTCTGTGATTTTTGCCAACGGTTCGGCCTCGACCCATTGGTGAAATAGTCAATCGCTACCAGAAGAAACTTCCTCTGCCCCGATGCCACGGGAAAGGATCCAAGGATATCCATCCCCCATTGCGCAAACGGCCATGGGGCACTCAAGGGGGTAAGCTCGGTGGCGGGCTGTCTCTGGATGTTGGCATATCTCTGACATCGGTCGCACTTTCTGACGTACTCAATTGAGTCACGATGCATAGTCGGCCAGTAATATCCTTGGCGGAGCAACTTGTGGGATAGGGATCTAGCCCTCAGATGGCTTCCGCAGATTCCTTCATGCACCTCCCACAAGGCGTAGTCGGCTTCCGAAGGTGGAGATATTTTAAGAAGGGCAAAGAGTATGATCTCTTGTACAGCTTGTCCTCATAGAGGATATATCGGGAGGCTTGATTTCTGAGCTTCCGGGCTTCTTTTGCATCATGAGGGAGAACCCCATCCCTGAGATATGCCACCAGTGGGTCGATCCAACTGGGCTCACGATCAATTTCCATCACGGGCCTGATTCCTCCGTACTTGGGCACTTCATAACTTCAAAAAGAACACCCTTGGGCAATTCAGCTGGAGCCAGCGTAGCTAGCTTGGAGAGAAGATCGGCCTGGTATTTTCCATTCTTGGAATCTGCCTGATGCGGAAGCTACTAAAGGCGGGGACGAGCTCCTTTACCTTATCAAGATACTTAGCCATGCTGTCCTCCCGTG
>NW_027332425.1:6942237-6943008 GCF_000442705.2 Elaeis guineensis
GAGAACATCTAATTTAATTCACATATTATATATGCAAAAAATTTAGATCTAATCTAAATTATATTAGATCTAATTTTATATTAGATCATATCTAAAATTAGATCATAACATATCTCATGCATTGCTAAATCTAGATTTCAACTCTACATGCATATATGTTCATATCATAATGAACCTTCGCTCTGATACCATTTGAAGGGAAGCGTGATAGATGAATGACATGCATTTTTAAAATGTTACAGTAGAATATATATATATATATTAAATAATTTAATCTAGAATGCATGCATAGATCAAATCTAAAATCACCATATAGGATCTATGACATGAACTAATATGCATGTATAAACATTTGAAATCTAAAATTTAGCAAGTATAGATCATATCTATTTTATATTTAGATCATATCTAAATATTAATTGAATTCAAAACTTATACCTGAGTGTGGGTAGTAGATCACCACATCCAAAATTATAGTACTTGATTCTTCATGATGCTTAGCAGCCGCACACGTGTTCGGCCTCTACAGTATTTATACGGAGCCCTTATGCTGATCGATCTTTCCGAAAGTGCTAGCTTGCAAGGAGACCATCCTTTGGCTGATCTAAGAGAAATATGATAAAATTGAAAAATAAAGAGACCCTCTCTCTTTCTTTCTGAATCCATACATCTAATATCTATAATAGAGATCAAGAGAAGAATCCTTTCTTCTCAATTCTCATGCATAAGAGAGAACCTTTCTCTCTTCCTTTCACGCCCTTAAGAAGAATT
>NW_027332425.1:7652483-7713968 GCF_000442705.2 Elaeis guineensis
TAAAAGATCCTTAGTCAATTTCCATATGTGTGTGACCCATTAGATTTTATATTTAGCCAGTAGTAAGTTCGGCTACAAGTTGACCTAATTTGATTAGATTTCAATCTAATCGATTAAGGTCCAATCGAGCTAACTCGAGTTCAACAAGTAGAATCTTTTCTAATTGGCGATCGAATTAAACTCTTTAATTTGATCAAATCAACAAGTTAAGATTTTTATCTAGTAATGTATCAAAACTATTCAGAAGATATAAAATTTGATAGAAATATCAAATATACCTTTCAGTGGCAAGTTACCGTATAATTCAATCCTTCAATCATCCCTGCACCCTGAATATGTTTGTGAGTATGGAATCATGTCAAACTCAAACATATATTCATATCGATTCTCAATAAATCAATGATGACTCAATGAAGAAGTATTAAAAACTCTTTCTAATCTTCTTTCTACTTTTGGCTAAAAGATATTTTTTGAGTCATCTAGGATTGAGAATACATAGGATGCGATCTTCTCTTATTAGGAGTGATCGATTCCATATCAACCTACTCACAACCTTCATACACACTCCACCATATCCAGAACACCCCATACATATCTTAATACCATGTCTAGTTATGAACCAAAATATGGGTTCATATACACAAGATTCCATAATGATCTCAGGTCTAAGGATCACTTGCACAACTCCCACTTAGAGAATCATTTTTGACATGCAAATAAGGCTTTTATAAGAAGTTCTCTTTCATCGAGTCAATTCAGTAGACTCATTTTTCAAATGAGCACCCACATCCTTGTATTAGTGTCCCATACATAAGTGGCTAATGAGATCTGCCACCGTTTCCATCGAGCATACATAGGATGTCCAGTCTATCCAGAACATTGATCCCTGACTCAATGCTCCTATGATCAGAAATATTTAAGATTAGGATTTTAAGATTTTAGGTCTCACTAGCATGACCCATTCATGTCTCCTAAAATTATTGCCCTAATCTTTGAGGTTCATCATTATCTTAATCATAATAAGATGCAGCTAAAATAATGAATCAATACCTCTTTTTATTATCAAATAATAAATGTCATTCCATGAGTTAAAAAATTACAAAGAAAAGTTTCATCACAAAATACTTGTGATTGGCTTATAGGGCACTCTTCTTTCATAGAGTTCATTATGTGGATTCTTGTTTTGATAACCCGATCCAATGAGATCATAATGGAGCACTCGGATTCAGGTGGCTGATCAATAGTCTTATCCGATACACCTATGCCCAAGAAGATAATGGATCCCTTTTGGAGGTTTCAATACTGAACCCTTTCAGCACCTCTTTTATGTGTAAAAAATAAATATCCTTTCAAGATCTATCTCTATGACCTCTATTTCTAGAATATTTGACCAAATTTTTGATAAGAAAATTCTATATGTAACTACATCATAACTAATGTCAGCATAGGATCCTCCCACTGACCTTCATGTAACTATAGGATTCCTCTTTATTTTGATGAAATCAAATAATTTGATCACAATAATTTCAACTCTGATATTTTAGCTTAAATCCATCAATGGATTTTTGCAGTGTGATCTCTATCATTAAAAGTGAAATCTATAGCCCAATGTAAATAGATACCTTTCAAAGATATCCATTTAGTAGGCTATCTACATATCTATTTCTCGGGGTTGATGTACAACATCATCTCGTTGTAGGTTTCAGGATTATCCTTATGTTCTCAATCTCCCTCAAGAAACACTTTCTCTGAATCCTTTATAAAAATGCCAAGTACCTTTCTAAAAGATAGGAGATCCTACTAGATCTACGAAGTAGAGGAGATACTATATATACTGGCTTATCTTAAATAGGTTGTATAGGTCTTATGACTCGTTGTTCTTTAGAGACTTTTTTTTTAGTTTATCCTCCCATTATTTAAAAAAAAATAATATAATTACTCACAATCATATTGTGAACCACTGGGAAGAGAAAGTGATATCCCAAATCCTTTTGAGATACCCCATAAATAAGCTCTTATAGACCTATCCTCTAATCTGTCCATCATATCATATCTCATATGGTGTGGTGAAACAATTTTAGAGAAAATCTAATTAAATTTTAGAAATTAAATCTTGTTCCTCAAAAAATAATAGTTAAATTAGTGATGGTCATGATTGATCAAACTATATCTCATACAGTGCCCTTGCTTCTCACAGATATTCCATTGAGCAGAGGTGTACAAGGAGAATTCCATCATAAAACTATGCCATTCTCTTTAGATAATTGATAAATTTCTTATTTGGTATTGTATCCTCGATTTGATCGAAGTACCTTTAGAATTTTTTTGATTTACTTTTCTACTTCAAATCTGAATTTTTTGAACCTTTTAAAGTCTTCAGATTTGTATCTCACATACATATACCTATACTATGACTGCTCATCGATAAAGGTGATGAAGTAGTGATAATCTCTAATCTGGCTCATTAAATGGGCCATGCACATCATATGTGTACAGGATAAGTATCTTAGTAGTCCTATCCCTTTATCCCATAAAGGATAGCTTAATCATTAATTCTTAAAGAGTGGTTCACAGACTAGATATGACTTAATAGTCAATGAGCTTAAAGGTCTATTTTCTCTAGTTGGCAAATTATTTTTTCTCATACATGATCTAGCCAAAAGAACCATCTATATATTTTAGGTTATTTGGTTTTGGATCTTTCAGACCTAATGGCATTCACTATTTGCTCAAATAAGTTCACAAAAACATCACCATGCAAATGATAAAGAACTAAATCCAAACAGTAATCTCAAAGTTAGGTGCCCATAGTCACAGTACAACTTTTGCACCATTACTGACTCAAAAGAGTCACTTCATCTTTCCACAGTCCTCTTCCTTCTTTAGACCTTATATTAAAGTACATAATATATACTAGAGTCAAATGAAAAAAAAAAATCATAAGATCGATTTTGAGCAATTTGATATACCTTCCAAAAGCATGTCAATGTTTCTTTGGTTATCCAGAAATGTACCTTTGAACTTTTCTAGGTCCCTTAATTACCAACATATTGATCAATTCAGTTAAGGTGCTACAATATTTATGTTGGAATAGTATCCCAAAGCCATTCATCAGTCTGTTGACGGTTGTGCTCTTTCTTGTATTAGTATATGAATTATAAATTAAATAAAAGTTATTTTGGTATTTTTCATCATAAATTGTTTCATCTTCTAATGAACTCCTGTGTTGTGGTGAAGTTCTTAGGACTATTTAGACTCGATAAAGGAGGATTTATCGTTTAGTCCTTAAACCTGTTCGCGATCAAATGATACGTTGTTACCAAAGATGTTGCTCCCTAGATTGATTTTGATGATTACAAAGTAGACTGAAGGGGTACCAATATTTTTTATTTGGAAAAGTCTTTGTGCTCTTCAGGGGCAAAATATAATTTTACCAAAACCCTGATTTAATAGTATCATTTGGTAGAACAAAAGATTTGTGATCTATTGGCAAAAATTTCATTATTTTTGGACTTGTATTTTTGAAGTTATGCATGTTTGAAATCCATGAGTCGACCCATGAGTCAGCTCATGGCACAATGAGCAGTTTGGCACGCAGAATTTTTGGCTTGGCACGGCCTGAGAGTCGACTCATGAGTCGACCCTCAAGGCATGAGTCGACTCATGAGTCGACCCTGCATTTTAGGCCAAAAATTACAGAACCCTATTTTCTGGTTGCTTCAACAGAGGTCGACTCATGAGTCGACCCCTGAGGCATGAGTCGACTCATGAGTCGACCCCTGTGACGGGATTTTTCTGCAACGGCTAGTTTTTAACCCGTTTTAAATGCTTTTAATGCTCATTTAATGTGGTCTAACGGCTCTTTTTCAGCCTAGAATATTTTTCTCTATTTTTTAAAGCTATAAAAGGATTCAAAAGGTGGGAAACACAAGAAGAAAAAGAAGAGATTGAAAAGAAAAAGAAGAGCATTCAAGAGAGCATTCAAAGCATTCAAGAGAGAAAATTTGAAAAAGGTTTCTCAAGCCAACTTTTCAGACCTAATCAAGAGCTCATTTAAAGCTTTCAAGAAGCCATCAATCCAAACTCACCAACTCCTCAAGCGCTCAATCAATTCTCCATCCACCTTGAGGAAATCCAAAAAGGGCTTCTTCTCTTGAGTAAAGTGTATTTAAAGTTATATTCGCTCATTAAAGGAGCTTTTCTTGTACTTATTTGTGCTATAAATTATTTTACTCATTTTGAGTGATTGTTTTTTTTTGGAGGGGTTCCAAAATAAGGGAAGGTTGATCCGAACCTAGAATCGGAGTGTATTGGGTTGGCTTGTACCCGAAAATAAGTGGACTAGCTTGGGACAGCTAGTGTCGGAGTTTCCGACATTTGTATTCGGGTTGAATACAAGTTTAGTGGATTGGAATTTCCAAGTAGGAGCTTGGGGAGTGGATGTAGGTGCAAGGTTGGCACCGAACCACTATAAATCCTCTTATTTGTGGTGTGCATAATTGCTTCTCTTTAACTCTTCATTATTTCCTTGCATTCTTGCTTTTGGCAATTAATCTTAAATTAAGGTTATTCTCTTCATTCATTTAGCTATTGACAAATATTTTTCATAAGTCATTAGTTAAGTTCAAAATTTTTAGAAACCCAATTCACCCCCCCTCTTGGGTTGCATAGCTGGGCAACAAGTGGTATCAGAGCCCGGTGCTCTAGCCCATCTTTGATCTAAACAATCAAAGAGCCAAAGATCTATGGCAACCCACGTCGGTACTTCTCTGCCGAGGGGCAATCCACCAACCGACCTCCACTTTTCAATGGGTCTAATTACACCTATTGGAAAGCTCAGATGAAAATATTCATTCAAGCACTCGACTATGATATGTGGAGTATCATAGTGAACGGTCCTCACACACCCACTAAAATTATTGATGGTGAGGAATCAACCAAACCCGAGAAAGAATGGGATGAGCTTGATAAGAAGATGGCCCAATTAAATGCTAAAGCAATGAATGTACTTTATTATGCTCTTGATGCAAACGAATTTAATCGCATTTCTACTTGTTCATCTGCTAAAGAAATATGGGATAGGTTAGAAGTAACCCATGAGGGAACCAATCAAGTAAAAGAGTCTAAAATAAACATGCTTGTGCATAAATATGAATTGTTTAAAATGGAGCATGATGAGTCCATAACTGTAATGTTTACTCATTTTACTGATATCATTAATGGTTTAAAGAGTCTTGGTAAGTCCTATACTAACAGTGAGCTTGTAAGAAAGATTCTCAGGTCTTTGCCAAGAACTTGGGAAGCCAAAGTGACTGCCATCCAAGAAGCCAAGGACTTGAACACTCTACCTCTAGAAGAGCTTCTTGGATCTTTGATGACTCATGAGCTAAGCATGAAGCAACATCAAGAGGAAGAAGTCAAAAAGAAAAGAACCATTGCCCTCAAATCCACAGCTCCTCCTGATGAAGAAACTGATGACACTGAAGATGAAGAACAGGATGAAGAGATGGCTCTCATCACCCGAAGATTCAAGAAATTTTTGAGAAAGAGGAAACAGGGGATGAGGAAGAGGCCATTCACAAAAGGGGAACAAAGCAAAGAAAAAGAGAAAGACCAACCCCTTATCTGCTACGAGTGCAAGAAGCCGGGACACTTCAAATCCGAATGTCCACAACTGAAGAAAGGTCCCAAGAAGTTCAAGAAGAAGGCCATGATGGCCACATGGAGTGCGAGTGATGACTCAAGCTCCGATGAGGAAACCTCAACCGAACAAGCCAACCTGTGCCTTATGGCACACGAAAATGAGGTAATTTTGAAACCCCTAGTGACTTTACATTTGAAGAATTGCATGAAGCATTCTATGATTTAGTTGATGAATTAAAGAAACTAGGGATGAAAAACAAAGAGCTGAAATTGAAAAATCAATCCTTATTGAAACAAGCTGAAAATTTTCAATTGAAAAATCCACCTTGCTTCAAGAAAACCAAAGCTTAAAGAATGAAATTGCCAAGCTGAAACCAATAGTAGAAAAGTTCACCTTAAGTTCAAACAAACTCAATATGATTCTTGATAATCAAAAAGCCGTATATGATAAGGCTGGACTTGGCTATAACCCCTTGAAGAAACAAAAATATCTGAAAAATATTTATGTAAACTCTTTAAGTAACAAGTCTACCAATATTACTTGTTTCAAATGTGGTAGAGTAGGACATAAGTCATACACTTGCCTCTTTAACAAATCTGCAAACTCAACTATAAAGAAAATATGGGTTCCAAAAGGAACCATTATGACTAACCAAAAAGGACCCAAGAAAGCTTGGGTACCTAAAACAAAAACTTGACTTTTGCTTGCAGGTGTGTCTAGCATCCCAAGGAGGAAACAGAAATGGTTTCTTGACAGTGGATGCTCGAGACACATGACTGGTGATGAATCACAATTCATCACGCTTGATGCTAAGGATGGAGGGATGGTCACTTTGGAGACAATGACAAAGGAAAGATCATCGGGATAGGTAACATTGGTATCACTCCCTCCAAATACATTGAAAATATTTTGCTAGTTAATGGTTTAAAGCATAATTTACTAAGCATTAGTCAATTTTGTGATAAAGGGTATAAAGTTGTTTTTGAATCATCTGTTTGCATTGTAACTAGTCCTATTAACGATGGCATTAAATTTATTGGACATAGACATGGCAATGTTTATATGGTAGATTTAAATGATTTAGCCAAAATAAACATGCAATGCCTAGTATCCTTGAATGCTAAAGTTAATGAGACTAGTTGGCTTTGGCATCGTAGACTTGCACACATTAGCATGCATTCTCTTTCAAAATTAATTAAGAAAGAATTAGTTCTTGGCTTGCCTAAACTGAATTTTGAAAAAGACAGAATTTGTGATGCATGCCAACTAGGTAAACAAACACGAGTTTCATTTAAATCCAAAAATGTTGTTTCAACTTCTAGACCTTTAGAGCTTTTGCATATGGACTTATTGGACCAACTAGAACCACTAGTCTAGGAGAAAATGATATGGTTTTGTAATTATAGATGATTACTCTCGTTTTACTTGGGTTTTCTTTTTAGCACACAAAGATGAAACTTTTCACATTTTCACTAAATTTTACCGAAAAGTCACCAATGAAAAAGGATTTTCAATTCAAAATATTCGAAGCGATCATGGAACTGAATTTGAAAATCAAGACTTTGAAAACTTTTGTGATGAAAATGGAATTGGCCATAACTTCTCTGCTCCTAGGACACCCCAACAAAATGGGGTAGTTGAAAGGAAAAACAGAACCTTAGAAGAAATGGCCCGTACCATGCTTTGTGAAAGCAACCTTCCAAGATATTTTTGGGCGGAAGCAATTAACACAGCATGTTACATTTTAAATCGTGCTTTGATTAGACAAATTTTAAAGAAAACCCCTATGAACTTTGGAAAGAAAGAAAACCGAATATTGCATATTTTCATATTTTTGGCTGCCGATGTTTTGTACTAAATAATGGTAAAGAAAGACTTGGTAAATTTGATGCAAAATCAGATGAAGCAATCTTTCTTGGTTACTCCTCCACTAGTAAAGCTTTTAGAGTTTTTAACAAAAGAACTTTAGTAGTAGAGGAGTCCATACATGTTGTTTTTGATGAATCTAACGGTCTTCCTTCAAGGAAGAATGAGGGTGTTGATGATGCAGATCCTCTAATAGAAGGAATGAAGGAGATCACTCTGAAAGATTCAACAACTCAAGAGGACGAGGAACAAGAAGACAAACAAGATGAGAGAGGTGAAGAAATTCAAGAACAACCTCAAGGTACAAATGACCTACCCAAGGAATGGAGGTATGTTCACAATCACCCTAAGGAGTTAATTATTGGTGATCCTATGCATGGGGTAAAAACTCGTTCTTCACTTAGAGATGTATTTAATCATTGTGCTTTTGTATCTTATCTTGAACCTAAAACTATTGAAGAAGCTGAAAATGATCATAATTGGATTAATGCAATGCAAGAGGAACTTAATCAATTTGAAAGAAATAATGTTTGGACTTTAGTATCAAGACCTAAAAATTATTCAATAATTGGCACAAAATGGGTCTTTAGGAACAAATTAGATGAGCATGGTAATGTAATTAGAAATAAAGCAAGATTGGTTGCTAAAGGATATAATCAAGAAGAAGGAATTGATTTTGATGAGACCTTTGCACCTGTTGCTAGATTAGAAGCCATTAGACTTCTACTTGCATATGCTTGCTTTATGAAATTCAAATTATTTCAAATGGATGTCAAAAGTGCTTTTTTAAATGGATATATTGCTGAAGAAGTCTATGTAGAACAACCCCCGAGATTTGAAAATCATGCTTTTCCTAATCATGTTTTTAAATTAAATAAAGCTTTATATGGATTAAAACAAGCACCTAGGGCTTGGTATGATAGGCTAAGCAAATTTTTACTGAATAATGGTTTTTCAAGAGGTAATGTAGATACAACCCTCTTTATTAAAAGAAATCAAAATGATATGTTAGTAATACAAATTTATGTTGATGACATAATTTTTGGGTCTACTAATGAATCTCTTTGTCAAGACTTTGCTAAGCTCATGCAGGGGGAGTTCGAGATGAGCATGATGGGAGAACTTACCTTCTTCCTCGGACTCCAAATCAAACAAACAAAAGAGAGAATCTCCATCACCCAAAGCAAGTACACCAAGGAACTACTCAAAAGATTTGGAATGGAGAACTCCAAACCAATTGGCACACCCATGAGCCCCTCATGTAAGCTTGACAAGGATGATGAAGGTAAATGTGTAGACTTAAAATACTATAGAGGTATGATTGGCTCTTTATTATATTTAACTGCAAGTAGGCCTGATATCATGTTTAGTGTTTGTTTGTGTGCTAGATATCAATCTAATCCTAAAGAATCTCATTTGAATGCTGTTAAAAGAATCCTTAGATACTTGAATGGTACTCAAACTCTAGGGTTATGGTACTCTAAGGACTCACTAATTGATTTATTAGGATATTCAGATGCTGATTTTGCTGGATGTAGATTAGATAGAAAAAGCACAAGTGGAACTTGCCAATTTCTTGGAGTTAACCTAATCTCCTGGTTTAGCAAGAAACAAAATTCGGTAGCACTGTCTACGGCTGAGGCCGAATACATTGCAGCTGGAAGTTGTTGTGCTCAAATCTTGTGGATTAAGCAACAACTCGAAGACTTTGGAATCAAACTTAATGAAACACCAATAAGATGTGACAACACAAGTGCCATAAATCTATCTAAAAATCCAATTCAACACTCAAGGTCCAAACATATTGAAATAAGACATCATTTTATAAGAGAACATGTTCAAAACAAAAATATAATTCTTGAATATGTCTGCACTGAAAATCAATTAGCTGATATCTTTACAAAGGCCCTTAGTGAGGATAGATTCTGTGAAATTAGGAGAAATCTAGGAATTCTTGATCCTTATGCCTAAATATTTCTCCAATTCCAAAGATTTGATGTCAAAAATTCTTTGAGCTCAATTTTCATCATCTCTCTTGGTCCCAAAAGCTTAAGATTATCATTCTCAAAACTTGTCTCTGAGCAAAATTCCTTCTCCCAAAATTTTAAATTTTTTCGAAATTATTCATATTTTTTTTTATTTTTTGAGTTTCATGAGTCGACCCTAGGGCATACTTGAAATTATTGCCAACTTCCCACGGGCTCTTTCTTTTTAATTTGAAGCCTGTTCATGAGCCGACTCATTCTCTTCGTCTTCCTCCCTCCAAGAACCGTCATCCTCATCCTCATTCTCTCCAAAACCAAGGATTTAGCTCAAGATTGTTCTCCCTTCTCCTCTCCACCACAAATCACCGCCTGGGAAAGGAGATTTTTGCATCTTTCCCCTTTGATTGAAGCGGTTGGAGCGTGCCCTAGTCTCCACCGTTCTTCTCAAAATCGCCTCTTCTCTCCGCCAAAATCCCTCTCCATCCTTTTGTAACCCTTCTTCTACTCATCCACTTGATCCTTCGAGTCTCCCTGCCTGCTGCTGTGGTGAGAATGGCTCCAAAGATGAAGCTCCCTCAAAGAAGAAAATCGGTCTGTGAGCTAGAAGAAAACGTCTGCAGAAAAAGACAAGCTGCTCAGTCCTCCACTGCTCCCATTCCGACTTCTGTGTCAGCTCAAGGTCCCTCTCAGTCTCCCCTTAGCCCTAGTAAAATCCCTTTATCTGATAGGAAGGTTGAAACCGGAAAGAATGTGGATTTTAGATTCTTTGAAAAAGAGGGTTTCACCTTTGGAACAAAGATAAAAAACCAGGGTTGGGTTTCTACTGCTCTCTCAAGGAAGTCACTTTTGTAGACATAGTTAGAGAATTTTATCAAAATCTGCATTATGGCAATGGAACAGTGACTTCTACAGTTAAGGATGTAGATATTTGTCTGGATCCTATTATCTTGGGAGAGATACTTCATTTGCCCTGTGAGGGATATTCTTATATGGAACTCCCAGTGAAGGAAGAGGGGATCAGTGTAATTCTAGGAGGAACCTACTCGAAAGTTTGAATAAATTGGAAGCCAAAATTTTGTCAATTGAAATGAGGATCTTACATCAATTAGTGACAAAGCTCTTCTTCCCTAGGAGTGGTAGGCATGACCTCCTTTCTGGCAGAGATATTTGTATAATGTTTCATGTGATCACTCAAACCCCATTGAACCTCCCTGCTTTAATGATTGAGGCCATGAAAGAGACACTGAACAGATCCAAGGCACATCTGCCTTTTGGTATGGCCCTTACACTAGTTTTCAGGAGGTTTGGAGTCAGTTTTGAGGGGGAGGCATCTGCTAAGCTTTCTCACGTAGACACCATCAACCAACATACTCTGCACCGCATGGGATTTACTAAAACTGATGGTGGTTGGATCAAGGGTTCTGAGGAGAGAGCTGAGGACAGAGTAGAAGACAGAGCTGAAGAAGAAAGTCCCTCATCTCCTCTCCATGACTTCAGGGCTGCATCTTCAGATATCCAGTTCGTTCCAGACCCAGAGACTGGCCCTTAGAGTTCACCAGGAGGCACACACCAGTACATCAGCCAGAGAGCAGAGCACCTCCTTCAGATTTAGATTGGCTGATGATCAGATCGAGTAGATATCTCAGCGTGTGGCTTCCTTGCTATCTCGACAGTGGAGCACTACTACATTTACACCAGGGTCCACTTCATCTGATCTGACCTTGATTCCCCATATCTCCACTGTATTTCAGTTGATCTCAGATCAGTCTATTCGGATTCAGCAGCTCGAGGACAGCATTTGGAGACTGACTGGGAGAGTTCTTGACTTGCAGGGGCAAGTCTTAGCTTTGGCCCATCCTCAGCCACAGGAGAGCTCTATTGAGGTCACAGACCTTACTGCAGAGGCTGGCAGGCTCAGAGGTGCATTGGAGGGTGGTTATGAGTTATTGAGGAGAGAGATCAGAGGCTCGAGTGAGCATGCATCTACTCAGTTCACTGCTCTACTTCAGTCTGTTTCGAGAGCACTGAACGTTCTTGATTCCATCAGACTCACTCTTTCAGTCCAGTCCTTGGCCTCTCAACGTTCTCAGCCTCCTAGTTCATCTCGCTCACCTGCTCTGCCAGAGGCAGACGGGGTAGAGGACGTTCTTCTGGTCGAGATCCATCATCTCCTCATCCTATCTCTGATGACTCCGATCCATCCAGTCATGAGCTTTACTAGATCCTAGGTGTTAGTCTCTTGTTCTTTCTAGGATCTGTATTTTGGGGCCATGTAATGACATTAGCTAGCTGACTTTTTTGTTATGAAATATGTATTAAAACAACTATGGTTTTAATCATCTTTTACTTATATATCTACTCTTTGGTTATATATCTTCTTTTGTTGAAACAACTTCTCTTTGTTGATGATTCATATCTATGGTAATCTATGGCATATTTTGGTTAATGATTGCTGTATTCAGGGGGAGCAAACATTAACGATTAGCACTAGAAGTTTGAAGAAACTCTAAAGAGAAATTAAAAGGGGAGTTAACAATGTTTGATGATGTCAAAAAGGGGAAGAAATTAAAGAAAAAGAAATCCATTAAAAGTAAAATTATAAATTATTAGAAATTAAAGAAAAAAAATCCATCAAAAGCAAAATTATAAATTATTAGAAATTAAAAAAAAGAAACATATCAAAAAAAAATTATAAATTATTAAAAGACTTGAAAATAAAATGAATGAATTGGGGAGAAATTAAAGAACAATATCAAAAGTAAAATTATTAAATGACTTAAAAATACCATGAGTAAATTGCTAAGTACAATGCAAATGAGCAACCTTTAAAATTACTTCTTTAAAAATGCTCTGATATGCCTTAAAATTTAACTTGCTCTGATAAATCTTAAGTTTAACATGCTCTGATATACTTTACAAATTAATTCTTAGACATGCATTGGTACACTCAATTATTTTTGCTCTGATACTAAAACTAAATAATCAAATGAGAATGAGCAAATTTTTAAGATACAACTTGCTCTGATAACAAAAATAAATTTTCTGCTCTAACACAAAATCACATAATCCAATGAGCAAATTTTCAAATTTTTAAGCAAATGGGCAAACTATTTATGCATATGACCATTTGTATCACATGCCAAAAGAATCAATATTCTTT
Source organism: Elaeis guineensis (assembly GCF_000442705.2). Lineage (NCBI taxonomy): Eukaryota > Viridiplantae > Streptophyta > Magnoliopsida > Arecales > Arecaceae > Elaeis > Elaeis guineensis. The sequence continues at coordinate 7,665,139 of NW_027332425.1, forward strand.
TCAAGCAAATGCACTTATAATGCATCCTTTTGAAATTCATGATTCACATAAATGCTTTTGTTCAAGTGTTTTGTCATCATCAAAAAGGGGGAGATTGTTGCCCCTAGATTGATTTTGATGATTACAAAGCAGACTGAAGGGGTACCAATATTTTTTATTTGGAAAAGTCTTTGTGCTCTTCAGGGGCAAAATTATAATTTTACCAAAATCCTGATTTAATAGTATCATTTGGTAGAACAAAAGATTTGTGATCTATTGATGAAAATTTTATTATTTTTGGACTTATATTTTTGAAGTTATGCATGTTTGAAATCCATGAGTCGACCCATGAGTCAGCTCATGGCACAATGAGTAGTTTGGCACGTAGAATTTTTGGCTTGGCACGGCCTGAGAGTCGACTCATGAGTCGACCCTCAAGGCATGAGTCGACTCATGAGTCGACCCCTGCATTTTAGGCCAAAAATTACAGAACCCTATTTTCTGGTTGCTTCAACAGAGGTCGACTCATGAGTCGACCCCTGAGGCATGAGTCGACTCATGAGTCGACCCCTGTGACGGGATTTTTCCACAACGGCTAGTTTTTAACCCATTTTAAGTGCTTTTAATGCTCATTTAATATGGTCTAACGGCTCTTTTTCAGCCTAAATATTTTTCTCTATTTTTTAAAGCTATAAAAGGATTCAAAAGGTGGGAAACACAAGAAGAAAAAGGAAGAGATTGAAAAGAAAAAGAAGAGCATTCAAGAGAGCATTCAAGAGAGAAAATTTGAAAAAGGATTTCTCAAGCCAACTTTTCAGACCTAATCAAGAGCTCATTTAAAGCTTTCAAGAAGCCATCAATCCAAACTCACCAACTCCTCAAGCGCTCAATCAATTCTCCATCCACCTTGAGGAAATCCAAAAAGGGGCTTTTTCTCTTGAGTAAAGTGTATTTAAAGTTATATTCGCTCATTAAAGGAGCTTTTCTTGTACTTATTTGTGCTATAAATTATTTTACTCATTTTGAGTGATTATTTTTATTTTGGAGGGGTTCCAAAACAAGGGAAGGTTGATCCGAACCTAGAATCGGAGTGTATTGGGTTGGCTTGTACCCGAGAAACAAGTGGACTAGCTTGGGACAGCTAGTGTCGGAGTTTCCGACATTTGTATTCGGGTTGAATACAAGTTTAGTGGATTGGAATTTCCAAGTAGGAGCTTGGGAAGTGGATGTAGGTGCAAGGTTGGCACCGAACCACTATAAATCCTCTTGTTTGTGGTGTGCATAATTGCTTCTCTTTAACTCTTCATTATTTCCTTGCATTCTTGCTTTTGGCAATTAATCTTAAATTAAGATTATTCTTTTCATTCATTTAGCTATTGACAAATATTTTTCATAAGTCATTAGTTAAGTTCAAAATTTTTAGAAACCCAATTCACCCCCCCTCTTGGGTTGCATAGCTGGGCAACAAAGGACAACAACGTTTATCAAGCATAGGTCGTTGTGTGCATATGGGTTGGTTGTCCTCTTAACCAAGGAGTGTGGAGACACTGGTATGGCATACAGGTGAGATGTAAGGGTACATCTGCACTGAATGTGACCGACTTCGGAGCTTTTTTGCTGTCAAGATTTGCTTTGATGGGATATGGGTATAACTGTCCCTCCGACCTGAGACTGCCACAGTGACTTGCAAGAAACTCACTGCACTTAGGCACTGGACAACCTGAATTTTTAATTCAGTGATGGAAGGCTGCTGGGTGTAGTCAAGTACTTGATTTGTCGGTGCGTGTGTCAAGATGGGATTGACCACTCCAGTTCAGGAGCTATGTACAGTCGTGATTCAATTTAGCAAAATCTTGGTCAGGGTAGTCCTAGTGAGGAGTCATAGGACTATTTGAGTTGAGCATGATTCGGATGATCTGATCAGGGTTGACAGTTTAACCCTGAGTCATCCTATACACAGGGGTCAAAAGGGATGAATTATACAGTAACCATATTCGCGTAGGTTCTGAGTGTTGTGATTGTGACTATTCGACCTATCTGGATGTCGGATACTATTACTAGATGATCACTTTGATTAGTACAAAATTGGTTCCTGTGCTACCGGCTTAGGTTCGAACCTGTGGGGTCATACACATTAGAGGTTCCTATCTGATCTGATGGCTGGTGAAGAGTCCCACTGGATTGGGACTCTTCGACCAAGAGTCCTAATGCTTGGAGACTCTGAGTCCTATGTGTCTGGAACTCTGTGATCGAGAATCAAGATTCTCTGATCTTGAGTTCCACATATTTTGGGTACCGGAGTCAAGAGTCCCACTGGTTTGGGACTCTTCGATCAAGATTTCATATCGATGGACTTTGATGACCGATTGCCCATCGAATTTAGACTCAGTATTTATGAGAAATTTAATTAGTAATTTGATCACTAATTAACTCAATTTGATTAAGTAATTATTTTTAGATCAAGTCCAATTGAATTAGATTCAGTTGGGTTTGACCCGATTAGGTTAAGAGTTGACCTAATCGTCAAGGTGGTTTGGTCTCTGATCTGATCAAGGATTGGGCTTAGTCAATTCTAATTTGATTAGATTTTATTGAGCCTAATTAAGCCTAATTATGTTGGGTTTAATTTAGTCTAATTATGCCTAACCTATTTTAATAAGGTTGGTTCAATTAGGTTGATTTAATATTTGAAACCACCTTGACTTATCTCCCTGCGCCACCTCACCTCACCTGCACCTATTTGAATTTACGAGAAACAAATTCTCATGAATTTTCTCCCATGCAGAAGCCTTCCCACGCCTCACCTGTGTGCATCATTTTGAGTGGATAAAGATGGTTGGTTGGCCATTCAAATTCAAATGATGTTTGAATTTGAATGGGCAACTAATCTCATGCGCCACCTTATCCACTTGTGCGCCACTTACTCTACACGAGAAAAAGTTTCTCATGTAAATTCTCCACGCATAAAGAACTCACACCCCCTTCTTCTCACGCTTAGAGTGGATAAAGATTGGTTGGTTGGCATTTGAATTCAAATTCGATTTGAATTCAAGTGAACAACCACCTAGCTTTATCCTCTCATGCAGTGAAAACACTGTAAAGATGCGGTCTTGCACCATTTTAAAAAGAAAGAGAAGGTGGGGCATGCGTATATCTGATCAAGAGAGAAAGGATGGCGTGAGAAAGGCTCTATGCATGAGAAAAGAAAAGAAAAGAAAAGAAAAGAAAAGAAGAGAGAAAGGGCGCAGGGTCTTTTGTGAGTATCCTAAGGTTTCTGCCTAGGGTTCGAGAAGTGAGAAGGTGAGCTACGAGTGTCGTGAGCCCACCAAACTTCAAGGAGAGCTTCATCAATCTCTCAAGTTCTTTGCTAATGAATCAGAGTATCCGAGGAGTCGACAGACACCGATCGAAGGAGTTCGATCAGCATCGGCCATCGAAAGGGTTCTGCAACAAACTAGCATTCGTGAGGAGCCGATCAGATCGGGAGCTTCGTGTGGATGATCCACGGAGGCCAGACATACTGTATGGCTATATTGTGATGATCAAACCTTTCCAACGGTGATCAGACTGCACGATCGACTACCTGTACGAAGGTAATATGTTCTGAACACATAATAGTAAAATGTTTACTGTAGAAGTTTAAATTTCAAATTTAAATGCATGCTATACATATCATATTTAGATCCTTGTATAGAGTTAATACATGTTAATTAATTAGATTAATTAATAATTTTACTATAAAATTATAATTTTAAAAAATTTTAAAATTATCGTTTTACCCCTGTACTGAAATTCACTTCAAATGGTATCAGAGTAGGTTCTAAAATATGATATACATTTGCATGCATAGATTAAGTAGTAATCTAAAAGTTTAAATTTAAAATTTAAAATTTAAAATTTATTTAAAATTTAAAATTTAAAATTTAAAATTCAAAATTTGAAATTCAAAAATTTGAAATTTGAAATTTGTTTGAAATTTAAAATTTGAAATTTAAATTTAAATTTTGAAATTGGTATATTTAGATATACTTGATCCAAGTAGCAAGTAGTCCAATTAGGTTGGTTGCCATGGTCATCCGGTCATAGGAGAAAAGTAGGGTTTAAAGGCTCTCTCATCCCATTCGATGGGGTTCTCCTATGGCAGTAGGGGTGCCGAGCGATTATATCCCATGTAGACGAAGCAGCGAAAGGACTTAGTTGTAAAGGTTCAATTATAAAATTTATCATGAATGTGTTAGATTAGATCTAAAGGAATATTCATGATTTATTTTGATTGAGTTATTTTCTGTTATGTAATTAGCAATAGGATTGCTGTTTATGAAATGTGCTGATCCGTTTGTGAAATGAGTCAACACATTTGGTGAACAGAAAATGAAACCTTTCAAATTTGAAAATTATTTTCGAAATGCCAAACCCTGACCCATCAACCCAAATACTTAATTAAAAGAATTAAGTATTGTCTAGTTGGTCTAGAATTATGAATTAAGACCTAAGATAATTGCATGAACTTGTGGTCAATGGGTTAGATGGATTAAGTCCATAATTGGGTTAGACCTAAGGTTAGCTTAAAAAAATGGACTAAATTAGAGTAATTGATCAAATCTAATCAAAAGTTGAATTAGATTATATCAAGGACACTCTAGACTCAACTCCAATTGTTGTAGTTGAATGGGTCCATGTCTTTAACTAGACCAAGATAGACTTAATTCAAGGCTACACGGTGAAACCCTATTTACTAAGTTGATCAAATTAAAACTAATGAACTGGTTGGTGTCTAAGGTAAGTTCGGCAGTCTGACCAGTGGTTTTTAACTGGGAGCTACTTGCATTGATTCGATCTCTGACGAGTCAATGACATATCCCTTCCACTGATCTCACTTACCTGGCCAACCTGGTTAGTTAGGTTTTGATTAGATCACTTGGTGATTAGGGCTCACCCATGTCATTAGGTAAATCAGTGTGACTGATTTAGGTGCTCCTAATGTCGGCTTTAATTAAATCTTTTTAATCTAACTTGGTGAAGTTAGTGGGAGGATTGAAATTGGCTGGTTAATTTCTTCTCTTCTATCCTTTAATAAAATTCTCAAAAAATATTAGGTCCCTAAAAATGATTAAGTTATAGTGATAACTAAGTCATAGCCTCCCATTAAGTAAGTGATAATGAGTCCATTAGTTTAATAATCACTGGAGGCCCAAAGGTCTGGTGCTTATTGACTAATGGAATTATCATTCATAATATGATCATTTGGTTGAGTCTTTCTGATGGCGGTCAGGTTGGCCGGTCAAAGTCGGGCCTGATCATTTATTGGTCAGATTCATCAAATCAAGTCATGTTAATGGTTGGACATAACCAGATCTTTTCAGTGGAGGCCAAAGCCTACTGATTAGGTTCTAGGGCAAAATTAATTACTAGAAATTATTTAGAGAAATAATTGGTTATGAACCTACCCATAGATGTACATGGGTTGACCAACCAAAGTTAGGCTCGTGTGTAGTCTGTGTGGATTCTAGTACCCACTAAAGAATTAAAGTAATTCCTCGAATTGGAGGTTGAGGCTACCAGTTCGTAAAAATATTGGGAGAAACTTTAGACAAAATCCATGTCTTTAGTATTAATAATTTATATACTAATAAAGGTCTGATTTTTCTTTATGCAGCTATGGCCACTACTCTGTCGCTTTGGTCATTATTAGATAATGACAAGCTCATGGGATCTAATTTCGATAGCTGGTATCAAAAATTGAAAATTGTCCTTGAGGATGAATGGATCCTTTATGTAGTAACGGATCCGGCACCTGAGGAGCTAGCCACGAACGCTAGAGGGACGGTCTGAGACACTTATCAGAAGTGGCTCAACGACTGCACCACCGTTCAGTGCATAATGCTGGCGGCAATGAATGATGAGTTCAGCCACAGGTTCGAGAATGCCCAGCCGTAGGAGATGCTTCAAATGTTGAATGACTCCTTTGGCATGCCTGACGATGTTGAAAGGCACAAAACTAGTTGTGCCATTTTCAATACTCAGATGAGGGATGGGGCCTCAGTCACTGATCATGTACTGTACATGATCGAAATGATTGAGCACCTAAGTAAACTGGGCTTTCCCTTGCACGAGCAGCTCGGTAAGGATGCGATCCTTAATTCTTTGCCCAAGTCCTTCCTCCCTTACTCATTTTCGGATGACAAAACCTGCAGTGAACTACCACGGCTTGTTGGGGTTGCTGCAGAACTTTGAGAAGGACCACCAGCTCCATAAGGAGTCGGTGAATGTTGTGGGAGGGTCTTCTTCTGATCTTCGACCCTTTAAGAAAGGGAAGAAGAACAAGAAGAAGAAGAATAAGAAGGTGCAGCCGCATGCAGGGATGTCTGCACAGGGTCAGACCAAGAAGCATAAGTCTGATCAAAGCCAGGTGGAGTGCTTCTTTTGCAAGAAGCAGGGGCACTGGAAGAGGAACTGTCCTCTATACATTGCCTCCCTGGATCCGAACAGGCCGAAGAAGAAGCAAGTAATTATATGATAACACCTTGTAACTTTTTCATTTGTGATACTACTACCTGGGTATTGGATACCAGAAGCTCTTATCATATCTATAATTCGATCAGGGTCTACAGGTCAGTAGGAAATTTGATGAAGGCGAGAGGTTCCTGAACGTTAGAGATGGAAGCAAAGTTCCAGTTCTAGCTTTAGGAATCATGAACCTTGTAATCAACTCTCGTAATATAATTCTGAGTGAATATCACTATTATCCAAATTTTTTATTAAATATTATTTCTGTAGGCCTTTTGGCCATGTACAGTTATGAATTTTTAATAAAAAAAATATTTGCAATATTATTTTGAATGGTGTTACAATGTTTATTGGACAACTAAATAAAGAAATTTACTTACTATCACTGCCTGTTAATATGGTTCAAACCTCTGGTAAACATCCTAGAATGGATAATATGTCAAAAGTCTACCTTTGGCACTGTAGGCTAGGTCATATCAATAAGAACAGGATAAACAGGTTGGCTCAAGAAGGAATTTTTGAAGTTGATGATTGTGAATCACTTCCAACCTGTGAGTCCTGTCTTCTTGGGAAGATGACCAAATCACCTTTTACTGAAAAAGGTGAGGAGCCAGTGAACTCTTCGGTCTGATACATTCTGATGTATGTGGACCTATGAGCTCAAGTGCAAGAGATAGATATTTCTACTTCATAACCTTCACAGACGATCTATCGAGGTATGGGTATGTCTACTTAATGAAGCATAAGTCGGAGTTGTTTGAAATGTTCAAACTATTCCGAAATGAGGTACAAAAATAAACTGAGAAGTATATTAAAACTCTTCGATCTGATCGAGGAGGTGAATATCTTTCCAATGAGTTTCTGACATATCTTGGAGAGAATGGGATTCTCTCTCAGTGGACTCCTCCTGGAACACCACAGCATAATGGTGTGTCTGAAAGGAGGAATCGGGCCTTGTTGGATATGGTTCGATCCATGATGGGGTTTGCTGGTCTGCCGATCTTTCTCTGCGGATATGCGCTCGAATTGGCTTGTTACCTTCTAAATAGGGTTTCGAGTAAGTTTGTAACCAAAATGCATTATGAGATATGGATAAAACGTAAGCCAGTACTCTCACACCTTAAGGTTTGGGGGTGTCTGGCTTATGTTAAATGTTTAATTATGGACAAACTTGGACCTAGGTCTGACAAGTGTTATTTTATAGGGTACCCAAAAGAGACCAAAGGGTATTATTTCTACCTAGCTGATGAGCAAAAGGTGTTTGTCAGCCTTAAGGTAATTTTTTAGAAAAGAAGTTCCTTGATGAAGGGACTGTTGCCTCTAAGGTCGAACTTGAGGAAGTTTGGCAGGTGGAAAAACTGACACAAGTTGCTGAACCTAAACCGGATTTGGTTAGATCAGATTCGGAGCCCATTGTTCCTACACCCTTAAGGCGGTCTGGTAGAGTACCACGTCAACCGGACAGATACTATGGTTTCTTGGTCCGGACGGCGATCCTGTCAAACTTGATGAAAATGATGAGGATCCAATCACCTACATGGATGCAATGCAGAGACCTGACTCTGAGAAATGGCTAGAGGTCATGAAATCCGAAATGAAGTCCATAAAGGTCAACGATATGTGGACATTAGTTGATCCACCCGAAGGAGTAAAACCCATAGGGTGTAAGTGGGTCTTCAAGAGGAAGAGGGGTGCAGACGGAAAGGTGGAGACTTATAAAGCCGTTTGGTTGCCAAGGGATATCGTCAATGTTATGGTATAGACTATGACGAGATGTTTTCTCCTGTGGCAATGCTCAAATCCATTCGGATTATGCTTGCGATAGCTGCCCATCTGGACTATAAAATTTGGCAGATGGATGTGAAGACAGCTTTCCTAAATGGAGAGCTTTACGAAGAGGTGTATATGATACAACCTGAAGGGTTCACATCTACAAATGAGTCTAAGGTGTGCAGGCTACAGAGGTCCATTTATGGACTTAAGCAGGCATCCCGGAGTTGGAACATACATTTTGATAGGACGATCAAGACGTATGGCTTCGTTAAGAACAGAGAAGAGCCCTGCATTTATAAGTGGGCTAATGGTCTAGTAGTGGTATTTCTGATATTATATGTAGATGATATTCTCTTAATCGAAAATGATGTCCCTGCATTACAAGGAATAAAGATTTGGCTGTCATCACAGTTCTCCATGAAGGATCTTGGAGAAGCTTCCTACATTCTAGGAATGAGGATCTATAGGGATAGATCTAAAAGGTTGCTTGGCTTATCTCAGTCCACGTACATTGATACTATGCTGAAGAGGTTCAGCATGGAGAATTCAAGAAAGGCTATCTACCGATAGGCCATGGAATTTCTCTCTCGAAGAAGAATTGTCCGACAACACCTCAAGAGAGAGAGCGTATGGATAGAATTCCATATGCTTCGGTAGTGGGATCTATCATGTACGCCATGACATGTATACGATCAGATGTGGCATACTTACTAGGGGTAGTGAGTAAATACCAATCTGATCCAGGGGAGAATCACTGGAGGGTTGTTAAAACCATCCTGAAGTATTTAAGAAATACTAAGGACCAGTGGCTTGTTTATGGTGAATCGACTTAAGACTTATAGGGTTTACAGACTCTAGTTTCCAGTCTGATCACGATGACAGTAAGAGTGTGTCGAATTTATTTTTACCCTTAATGGTGGGGCTATCTGCTGGAAGAGTTCCAAGCAGCACACTGTGGCTGATTCAGTTTGCGAGACAGAGTATGTCGCTGCATCAGATGCTGCCAAAGAAGCGGTGTGGCTGAAAAAATTCCTCATCGAGCTTGGAGTAGCACCCTCCCTTGTTGGTCCAGTTCTGCTCTACTGTGACAGCTCTGGAGCCATTGCTCAGGCGAAGGAACCGAAGGCACACCAGCAGATGAAACATATTCTGAACCGCTACCATCTTATCCGAAAAATCATAGATAGAGGTGACGTCGACCTTCAGAAGATCGATGGAAAGGAGAACCTAGCCGACCATTCACTAAAGCCATTGCGGTGAAGGAGTTCGATGACTTCAAGTCGAAGATGGATATTAGATACTGCACCGATTGACTTTAGGCCAAGTGGGAGATTGTTGGGAATAGTATCCTAAAGCCAATCGTCAGTCTGTTGACGGTTGTGCTCTTTTTTATTATTATATAAATTATAAATTAAATAAAAATTATTTTGGTATTTTTCATCACAAATTATTTCATCTTCTAATGAACTCTTGTATTGTGGTGAAGTCCTTAGGACTATTTAAACTCGACAAAGGAGGATTTGTCGTTTAGTCCTTAAACATGTTCGCGACCAAATGATACGTTGTTACCAAGGACAACAATGTTTATCAAGCATAGGTCGTTGTGTGCCATATGGGTTGGTTGTCCTCTTAACCAAGGAGTGTGGAGATACTGGTATGCATACAGGTGAGATATAAGGGTACATCTGCACTGAACATGACCGACTCCAGAGCTTTTTCTGCTGTCAAGATTTGCTCTGATGGGATATGGGTATAACTATCCCTCTGACCTGAGACTGCCACAGTGACTTGCAAGCAACTCACTGCACTTAGGCACTAGACTATCTGAATTTCTAATTCAGTGACGGAAGGCTGCTGGGTGTAGTCAAGTACTTGACTTGTCGGTGCATGTTGCAAGATGGGATTGACCACTCTAGTTCAGGAGCTGTGTATAGTCATGTTTCAATTTAGCAAAACCTTGGTCAGGGTAGTCCTAATGAGGAGTCACAGGACTATTTGAGTTGAGCATGATTCGGATGATCTGATCAGGGTTGACAGTTTAACCCTGAGTCATCCTATACACAAGGGTCAAAAGGGATGAATTATACAGTAACCATATTCGCGTAGGTTCTGAGTGTTGCGATTGTGACTATTTGATTTATCCGAAATCGGGTACCATTACTAGATGGTCACTTCGATTAGTATAGGAATTGATTCTTATGCTACCAGCTTAGTTTCAAACCTGCGGGGTCATACACATTAGAGGTTCCTATCTGATCTGATGGCTGGTGAAGAGTCCCACTAGATTGAGACTCTTCGATCAAGATCCTAATGCTCGAGACTCTGAGTCCTACGTGTCTGAGACTCTGTGATCGAGAATCAAGATTCTCTGATCATGAGTTCCACATATTTTGGGTATCGGGGTCAAGAGTCCCACTGGTTTGGGACTCTTCAATCAAGGTTTCATATCGATAGATTTTGATGATCGATTGCCCATCGAATTTGGACTCAGTATTTATGAGAGGTTTAATTAGTGATTTGATTACTAATTAACTCAATTTGATTGAGTAATTATTTTTGGATCAAGTCTAATTGAATTGGATTCAGTTGGGTTTGACCCGATTAGGTTAAGAGTTGACCTAATCACCAAGGTGGTTTGGTCCCTGATCTGATCAAGGGTTGGGCTTAGTTAATTATTGATTTGATTAAGATTTTATTGAGCCTAATTAAGCCTAATTATGTTGGGTTTAATTTAGTCTAATTGTGCCTAATCTATTTTAATAAGGTTGGTTCAATTAGGTTGATTTAATATTTGAAACCACCTTGACTTATCTCCCTGCGCCACCTCACCACACCTATGCCTATTTGAATTCACGAGAAACAAGTTCTCATGAATTTTCTCCCACGCAGAAGCCTTCCCATGCCTCACCTGTGTGTGCCATTTTGAGTGGATAAAGATGGTTGGTTGGCCATTCAAATTCAAATGATGTTTGAATTTGAATGGACAACTAATCTCATGCGCCACCTTATCCACTTGTGAACCACTTACTCTACACAAAAAAAGTTTCTCGTGTAAATTCTCCATGCACAAAGAACTCACACCCCCTTCTTCTCACACCAAGAGTGGATAAAGATTGGTTGGTTGGCATTTGAATTCAAATTTGATTTGAATTTAAGTGAGCAACCACCTAGCTTTATCCTCTCACACGGTGAAAATGCTATAAAGATGCGATCTTGCACCGTTTTAAAAAGAAAGAGAAGGTGGGGCATGCATATATCTGATCCAAGAGAGAAAGGGTGGCATGAGAAAGGCTCTGTGCATGAGAAGAGAAAAGAAAAGAAAAGAAAAGAAGAGAGAAAGGGCGCAGGGTCTTTTATGAGTATCCTAGGGTTTCTGCCTAGGGTTCGAGAAGTGAGAAGGTGAGCTATGAGTGTCGTGAGCCCACCAAATTTTAGAGAGAGCTTCATCAATCTCTCAAGTTCCTTTGCTGATGAACCAGAGTATCCAAGGAGTCAGTAGACATCGATCGAAGGAGTTCGATCAGCATCGGCCATCGAAAGAGTTTTGCAACAAACTAGCATTCGTGAGGAGCCAATCAGATCGGGAGCTTCGTGTGGATGATCTGGGAAGGCCAGACATATTGTGTAGCTATATTGTGATGATCAAATCTTTCCAATAGTGATCAAACTATAGTGATCGACTACCTGCACGAAGGTAATGTATTCTGAACATATAACAGTAAAATGTTTACTGTAGAAGTTTAAATTTTAAATTTAAATGCATGCTATATATATCATATTTAGATCCTTGTGTAGGGTTAATATATATTAATTAATTAGATTAATTAATAATTTTTATTGTAAAATTATAATTTTGAAAAGTTTTAAAATTATCGTTTTACCCCTGCACTAAAATTCACTTCAATTTATTCATATAATAGTTTCATAAACTACCTATATAAATTAGGGATTACAGGATCAAATTTATTAGTAATTTTTTATGCATGGTTATGTTGAGCTTTTCAAGCTCTTCAATGTTCTTAATCATTGATCATGGACAAACTGCCCATCATGCATTTCATGCACTATATGACTCTGATCATTTCATAACTATTGTAGATGAATCAGCATATCATTGACAGTCTACATGTTCTTATGCATACATTAGATTTCATTAACTATGAAGTCCAATTTATAGCACTTAACCTAATTGTCAATGTCCAACCGTTTTTAAGTATAGCTCGTTGACTATGGATTGGATAAGCTGATAACATTGGGTTAATTTGGTCAAGAACATGGCTTAATTTTTAAAAACTAAGAACTATTCTTAGATTTCTGAGCCAGAATATGTAAATTGATTTCGATTAAGTGGTTGATATCTAGAATTTGAGTTAGAGGGTTGGAAGCTGACAGAGTTGACCATAGAGAGTAAAGATTTAATTTTATAATTATACTTATAATAGTTTATTTTAGAGACTTTAAAAACAAGCAAAGAGTCCCACTAATTTTTTAAGTCTCACACTCTTGAGGTGGAGAAATGAAAATCCTAACACGATAAGCGGTTCTAGTAGATGCTGCAGTCTCATCGATGTATGGTACCTCACCTAACAGTTATTGATGATACATATATCAATGTGTGGACAACTCTTTTCCAGATGCTTCTCCAAACATATTACAATGACTTGATCTCTAAGTCCTGTGGCCTCATCTAACAGTTATTAACATATTTCTTAATTAAGTCTGACTCACCATTCACCAGTGAGTGCAAAGCTATCATTGGATCCCTCACCTGACAGTTATTGGGCTCAACCTTATCTTTATCCCAAGGCATCTAATGCCAGTAGAGTGGTTGTACCTTTTTGATACAACCGAACCACTGTAACCAGTCGAGAACGATCAACATTGGAAAAGACACCCGTATCTCTACAACAGTGGAAGACTTGTAGATTTAATATTTAGTGAGGAGATTTAGATTCAAGTCTCTTCTAATTAGTCACATACATCTGATGTAATAACTAATCTAATTTGGGTCAGCACATTTCATGTCTGACCACCCTAGTCGGCATGGGTGAACTTGGATCAACAAGTAACCTAATACAAAACATAATCTTCCAAAATGGTCAGATAAGTGAAGATGAGTGGGGGTCCCCCTATTACTTTCTTTAGACACCAACGAATTGGCCAGATCAGACAATGAAACTAATTAACGAACCACCATCTAAGACTTGCCTTAAATATCAAATTGGTTGATTAGAATCAATTAGATTAACCTATCGATCTAAGCTCGAATCGCTAAACCAAATTCGATCTTGATTTAATCAATTCACATCACATGTGAATCAATTTGACCAACTACAATTAAATCAATTTTGAGCCCCTTTGACCTAATCCCAACCAACTCTTGATTAGATTTGATCAACTGCTTAAAATCAGAAAAGATTCTAACTTGATCTAATTAATTATTTTAGTTATAGTTTAGTCTCTAAATCTAATTTGTTCAACTCATATCCAAAGCTCATATTTTATTCATTGAAATTTAGATCTTAAATTTCCAATTTTAGATCTTATAATTTTGAATATTAATTCTCAATTAAGTGCATTATGTATATGGGTTTAAGTTTAGATCTCAAAATAATTTTTGATCTAAATAATTTATATTGTATCTCATACAATTTGGTTGTCTGCAGAATTAAGTCAATTTGTCCTCGTACACGAATCGACTTGACACAGTGAGTCATCACAATACTGAGACAAATAAAAATCTATAGAACTAGCCTACACAATTGAGTCGGCTCATCAGTAAATGAGCCGACCTACCAGAGTCTCGAGTTGACTTCAATAAAATAAGTCGACTTACCAAGCACTCGAGTCGACCCAATTGAGAATCGAGTCGACTTCATAGGTATGCTAGTCATAGTTTCATATTTTCATGCAAATAGAACTTAGAATTTTGGATTTAGAGTTTTACAGAAATTAAGTTTTAGATCGTGTGTCAAAACAATAGATCACATATAATATTTAGTGACCTAAAATATATAAAAATGTATGCATAATTTGATTTAAATTTAAAATATGTAACACATATAATTTTTCATTCGCTGTTCATCTTCATAGAAAATATCACAGTCGGCACTCCTACACGTCATAAGAGAAAATCCATCGATACTATAATAAAATAGGTTATTAGCGATAAAAAATTTTCATTGCTAATAATCTATTTTCATTGCTAATAATTATTAATGATAAATATTCATCGTTAATTATTTATTATAAATAATCACATCATTGATAATATTTTATGATGAAAAAAATATTTCATCGCTAATAAATGATATTTATGATGAATAATTTTTATCGTTAAAATATTTTCATCAAAAAATTTTAATCATAAAAAAATATTTACGATGAATTATAACATTGCTAAAAATAAAATATTAATAGCGATGAAAACTTTTTCATCGCTATTAATTTAATTAAAATATTTTTTGAAATAAAATTTTTAAAAACTTTTAATGATGAAAAATTTTCATCACAAAATATTTTTTGCAATAAAAATTTTTCATTGCTATTAATTTAATAATTTTTTTTAGAAAATAAAATTAAATAATATTAGCAATGAAAACTTACATTGTAAATAAGGTAATTTCTGATAAAAATTTTATCGCTAATAATTATTTATGATAATAATTATTCATCACTATTAATTATATATAAAATTTTAATAATTTTATATTTATTAAAAAATTAAATTATTATACTAAAATATTTTTGGTGATGAATATTTCATCAAAAATAATTCCATCACTAATAATTTAATCATATTTTTTTAAAAAATAATTTATGAATATATTTTTTAATTTATATTTGTAATATTTTTTATAAATTAAAAAATAAAATAAAAAATTTACATAATAAGTAAATAAATAAATTTTATTATTTTATTATATTAAATTAAAATTATAAAAAATTTAAATAAAAAAAGTACATGATGAAATCGTCAAGTATCGGCATCTGAAGAATGAGTTGGAGAAAGAGAGCACTCGAAAGAGCTCAGACCGGTCTGTTGCTACCTCATCAACTGTATCGTCTGCTCCATCTGTGCCATCCACTACATCATCTAGATCTGAAGCTGTTGATACTCGTCGATGCATGCAGCCAACTCTTAGCTTGCTGCTCAGCTTGCTGTCGATCCACGACAGCCTGCCTTTGTACCTCCATCAGTCGAGCCTCACACACAAAATGGATGTCAGCCCTAGATGAGTGTGACGATGCAGGAGCAGTGATCTCATACCCTAGACTCCTAACATAACAGAGTCTTGTACCAAGTACCTGATCATAGATCTCATCATCTGTGATGCGGTCGAGCCCTCAGAGATATGCTGGGATCTCATGTTTGTCATACAGTCTTAAAAATTAAAGCTATAGCTATTTTAATTTTGTAATAAAAATCAAACTGTGAATGAAAAAATAATTGAAAAAACTTATAAAGAGCTCTTGGCTCCCTGTCGTCTACTCCCCTGACCGTCGTTGGTGGGTCTGCTGGTAGATATCGATCCTACTAGGAAGCTTACCACTCTCAGCATCTCTCTGTAATTTAAGAATTAATTAAAAAAATTTTAAATAAATACAGAATTATATGCTAATTAAAAATTAAAAATTACCTATCATATACTTCATATGACAAGCGAACGACCTCGAACCCCCACAATATGGTATGATCTGTCTCGCCTGATTCACGACATTCTGGATACATCTTCTTTGTACAGTTACCAGTCAAATTAGTAGATAACAAATTTAATTTAGAAATAAATGATTCAATCATTAAACTCTAAAAAAAAAATTTGGATGTGTAACCTGATATGATGGATCCTTGTAATGCCAGCAAATGACAGTCCAGTCATTCATAGTGATGCTATCATAGGGCTGCTGCCGTGCTGCCTCTTCCCCATGATCCTACACCACATGGTACCAATGCTGATGCATGTGATGGTGACAATCCCTAAAATGCAATGATAAATGAGTGTCCACGGCTCACCTCACATGATCCTCCTCAAAATCAATGATATCAAATACACCCTGCCAATAACAAATATTAGAAGAATACTATGCAAATTAAATATTCATAATATAATTTATTTTACCTGTAAGTGGGTATACAAAATTTCTCTCTGAATCGGTAGAACGTGACGCCAATCGAAGAGCATCACGGGGGCATCGCTGTGGTATATAATGCCCAGCTCAGTTTGCCACAGCTCGCACCATCTCCTAATGGGTCTGGTATAGCTAGCTAGTATCTGGATCTGGAGACACTATCTTAGGTGCTCGCATCTCCAATGCTCTAGAGTGAGGTTCTTCGATAGACCTCACCCTCGCCTCACTGTAGATGAAGACTGACCTGAAACATCAATAAATAAATCATTAGTATGATAGCTATCCAAATAAAAGAATCAAATTTATTATATAAAAAGTATAATAATATCACTCGGGCCATCTCACTCAGGGTCGCCTCACTGGGACCCACCTCACTGGGACCTGTCGGTGCAGGACCCTCTGACAATGGAGCCGGTGCGGTAACGAAGATCAATGAAGGTGCCTCAACCTCCAAGCTAGATTGTGAATGCGAACGTCGTCACCTATCTCCTGGTGCCATATCTGCAAAAATTGATATATAAATAAATATAATATTGAATAACAATAACAAAAATAAATAACATTCTGATGAATACAATTATATCGCATACCATTATTGCAAGAGAAGATTGAATGAAGAATATAGATCTATTTATCAATATTCGTATCCTCCTCGATGTGTAGATCCTCTTTCGAATCACAATAATCAATATATGAGTCGTCTTCTATCTCATCATTATTTATGAACTGATCGTCGCCCTTCGACTCATCAAGATTAAATACAAAATCAGCTTCAACTTCATTGGATGGCAGATCAGCCCTATTCAAAGATGCCGTTACAAGTTCTTCATCAACCAAAAGCTCGGCTAATGTTTGTTCTTCTTCTAAAAAGCTTTATCTTCATGTAAATCAAATTTTCATCCATCTATAGTCAGGTTGGTATGTTATATACGCCTCTAGGTATTATTTTTTGTACAACATGTCAATTACCTCGATACTTTAGATCCTTCAAATATATTACTTGTTTCGCTTGAGTTGCTAATATATACGGCTCATTTTGGTACCTTGTTTGTGCAAAATTTACATTGTTGAAGTATGAATCGATATGAATATCGATCTTTTTATTACTAATATCCCACCATTCACACTGAAATAAGAATACAAAATTACTGGACTCATACTTCAATTCTATGATATCTACCAGTACACCATAATAATCAATCTCTTCTTCTCCTTCATATCATGTTGTAGCAATCCCACTATTCTGGGTCCATCATTGCATTTCAAGCTCTCTTGTGTGAAATCTCATTCTTTCAATGATACATGATGCATAGTGATTAATCCTTCGATTGGGATCACATACTAAATCGTACAACTCATCAATCGCACCCACTTCTTTATTGAAATACTTTTGTTTTATCTGCACCATAACATAAAAAATTATTTGGCTCAAATAATATTATTTATAATTAAATAAATAATGTATCACTAATGTAACTTATAAGATCATCAAACCATTTTACAAATTCTCTCTTATGTCAATCATCAGCATCCGTATTATTCTCTCTACATAGTATACTCTTGTGCTTACTACAACAAGTTATAATTTTTAATTTTATATCGACATAAAAAATTTACTTAAAATATTAAATAGTATGCTAAGATGAAATTTTTAATTTCTTCACAATTATTTAGAATGTAAAAGTATACCTTGGATAGCTTGTTTACGTCCATAAATTCATATCTCCTTGCATCAATGGGACAAACTGTTTGTTTAAATATAGACAACATCGATTTATTATCACCCCATTCATGATTTGTGTTACGATCTGTACGATTGAATCTTATTTCGATATCGTCAAGATACATCGAGTAGAATGTGACACACTGCATAGCTATATATGCTTCGCTATAGACCTTCAGGCCTTGCTTTATTGCGCACATACTTTTTTAAGATACACAAGAATCTACAAATAAAAATAAATTAAAATTTTAAAAATATATTTATATCTTATAATTGATATGATAAAGTACGTATAATTTCTTTACCTTTCAATAGGATACATCTATTGATAATATACCGATCCAGCCAAAAGAGCTTTTTTTGGAAGATGAATAGCCAGATGCACCATAACATCAAAAAATGATGATGAAAAATTTTTTTCTAACTTACAAAGAATGAGTACGATATCCTTCTCTGATCTCTCAAGTAAGTTAATCTTCAATTTTTGGTAACATGATTCTCAAAAAAATACTTTTAGCTCAATCAATGCAGTTTGAACATCACCACCCAAATAGCCATGCATGACTGTAGGAAGCAAATGTTGCATCATCACATGGGAGTTATGACTTTTCATGCTAGAGATATTACCATCGTTGTTCCCAACACACCACGATACGTTTGAAGTGTATGCATCAGAAAACTTTATGATTTTGAATCATCCACAAAAATTCTTCTTTTCCTCACCAAACAGCGAATAACATGCAGGTGGTATAAAAAATCTCTCATCTCGACGAACTAAATGCAACTTCAGTCGGATTCTCATTTCTTGTAAATCAAAGTGAGCTTTTGAATCATCTTTTATTTTTTCTAGAATGTTCAATACAGTACCGATGATATTATCATAAATATTCTTTTCAATATATATTACATCCAGATTATGATGTAGTAGTTGCTTCCAATACAATAGTTAAAAAAGATACTTCGCTTCGTCCAATTCAGCTTAGCTTTAGTACGCTTCCGCTTGCGAGTACTGATATTTTTTCAAATTAGACAATTTCAATGACTTCAAGTTGTTCTAAAATTTTTGCTCCACTTAACTCCTTAGGTGGGGGTCGTCGGTCAGACTTACCATCAAAATATTGATTATAACGGATCCTCCAAGAATGATTAGCAGGGAGAAACCGTCGATGATCCATGAAAATATTTTTCGTCTGTGCTTTAAATGTAAGGAGGATGCATCCCTATTGCATATTGGACATGCAAGATATCCTTTAGTGCTCTATCCAGATAAGTTTTATATGCAGAAAAATTATTTATGGACCATAGAATCAAAGCATGCAACTTAAAATTACTTCGACTCACAAAATCATATGTCTGTATCCATTTTTCCATAGCTCCTTCAGATCATCGATTAAAGATTGTAGATATACGTCAATTTCATTACCTGGTGCTTTCGGATCCGAAATAAACAGTGACATAAAAATAAATGGTTCTTTCATGCACTTTCAAGGTGACACATTATATACAACTAGCATCATAGTCCATATGCTGTAAGAGGTACTCAGATTGCCAAAGGGATTAAATCCATCTATCGCTAGACCAAGCCGGATATTGCGAGGGTCACTCACAAAGTGCGAATGCTTTGCATCGAAGTCTTTTCACACTAAAGAGTTGACCAAGTGGCTAAGTATGTTCTCCTCTAAAACCCGCTACTCATAATGCCATCTCATTTCTTCAGCTGTCTTTGTGGACATATATAACCTTTGAAGTCTTGGAAGTAATGAAAAATATCTCAAAATCTTTTGAGGTATCTTCTTTGCTTTTCTATTATCAAATTTGTATTTAGGCTCACCGTATTTCAAACTTTTAGTTTTTGTTCGTTATCCTTATAAAATAATATACAGTCATTTTTGCATGCATGTATAGGAATATTGCCAAGTCCACATTCCTGCATGTATATTTTTGCTTCAAAATATGATTTCGAAAGTCTCTCTCCATCGAGAAGAGCTACTTTAATCAATGTCAAAATTTGATCAAATGACTTCTGACTCCATCGATTGATGATTTTAATATGAACTAATTTTATCAAAAACTTAACTTAAGAAACTTTATACAATTTGGATAGAGTGGCTCTTGTGCATCCCTTACAAGCTTTGCAAACTGTTCAGAAGTCCCTTCTACCTTAAGCTAGTTATTATGTTCATGATCAAAATTGCTTTCAGATGCAATAGTACTCATGCTTATATTTGAACAAGCACCCTGATGTAAATCATCTTATAATTCTTCTATACCACTATGTTCAACTGGTCCAACAGCATCACTATCATCTTCAGTATCATCATCATCGCGCACCACTTCATTCGGATCACCCTCCCCATGCCATACCCACAAGTATACTTTTTATCCATACCATAACATAGCAGATACTCCTCAACAAGTGTTATGTGATGATATATCAAATTGACACATCTCTTGCATGGATACTTTATCCGACTAGCATTGTCAGCCTTATGCCGTGCAAACTCAATAAAATCTCTAACTCCTTTTCGATATTCAGACAAAAAAATACCTCTAGTATTCATCCAATTTTTGTTGATATCCATCTAACAACAAACACAAAATCATTAATAACCAAAAAAAGGTTTAGTGATATTCTAGATCTCGATCTGAATTTCAGACTGAATTGCGATCCAAATTTCAGTTAAAATTTTGATCCGAATCCAGACACAAATCACTTTATATAAAATAGCACATATTAATAAACACAGACTGAACAGTAGCACAGAAGATATCCTTCTATCAATTTAATGAAGTAAAAATGTATGATCTTATCTATTTCAAATCATTACTAATAGGTGTGGTCCTATCCCTTTCAGAAAAGTGATAATCTTAATATTATTATTAGTGAATAGTTTGTCTCATTTTTATAAAAAATTTTGACAGTATCTCCCCATGGTTCTCCAAGTATACGATGGGAATATGGTGCCTACGCACCCTAACCACCATATATCCAAGAACAATGGATAGATAACTACTGAATATCATATAATGAAATAAAATATCAACTATTAACAATAATAATATTATTATTTTTTTAAAAAATCTGAATACGGGACATTCAAGAGTCGATCTCGATGAAGATCAACTCTTGAATAAAAATCTACGGCTCAATGCAATTTTTATTACCATCTTTGAACATGCATTTGTTGCCCAGCTATACAACCCAAGAGGGGGGGCATGAATTGGGTTTTTAAAAATTTAAAGTTAATTTACAACTATGAGGATTATTTAACAATGAGCAGGATAAATATGGAGAGTGAAATTTATGCAAGTGTAGAAGTTGGATGCAAGAATGCAAGAAGGTATGAAAATTTAAAAGGAGAGCAAGTAAGCACAACACAAACAAAAAGATTTATAATGGTTCGGTGCCAACCTTGCACCTATGTCCACTCCCCAAGCTCCTACTTGGGAATTCAAATCCACTAAACCGTATTCAACCCGAATACAACATCAAAATCTTCAACTCTAGCTATTCCAAGTTAGAACAGTTATTTCTTAGATATAAGACAATCCAATACAATCCGATTCAAGGTTCAGATCAACCTTTCCACATTTCGAAACCCTTCCAAAATAAAATATCAACTCAAAATAGAGTATAGCAGTTAATCACACAAAAATACAGATGTAGCTCCTTTAATGAGCAAATAAAGCTTTAAATATACTTTACACAATAAGAACGAAGCTCTTCAGATTTTTTTTAAGGTGGTTGAAGACTTGAATGAGCTCTTGAGGGGTTGGTGAACTTGAAATAAAAGCTTCTTGAACTTTTAAGAGGGCTCTTGCTTAGGGTTGAAATGAATGCTTGAAGAATCTTTTCAAAATCTTATTGATTCCCTCCTTTAAGTGCCTTTTATAACTCCAAATAATGGTAGAGAGTAATCTGGGCTGAAATAGAGCCATTGGAGCACATTAAATGGGCATTAAATGCAGTCAAAATGAGCTGAAAATTAGTCGTTGTGGAATTTTTTCGTCACAGGGGTCGACTCATAGGGTCGACTCATGCTCATGAGTTGACTCATGGGGTCGACTTCTGTGGCACAGAATAGAAAATAACTGTTCTGTAATTTTAGCCTACACAGTAGCAGAGATCGAAGATCGACTCATGCTCAGGGGTCGACTCATGGGATTGACTCACAGAGTGTGCTAGCCAAAGAATTCAGCGTGCCATTCAGTCCCTTTTGCCATGAGTCGACTCATGGGGTCGACTCAAATATATAAACATGATTTTCTTTCAAAATACATATTCAAAAATATTAAAATTACCTCCAATAGATTACAAATCTTGTGTTCTTACTCATGAGGCTTCTGAATCAGAACTTGGTAAAATTATGATTTTGCCCTTGAAATACAATAAATCTTTTTCCAAGCCAAAATCATTAGTGACCCCCTCAAATACTTTGTAATCATCAAAATCAATTCAAGGAGCAACAATCTCTCCCTTTTTGATGATGATAAAATCCTTGAGCAAAAGCATATATAAAGCATTGAATATGAATTTCAAATTTATGAAGATGTATCATTTCAATATCATAGTCAAATATTTGAACGAAATGCATCATAAGCAATTTGAAGATCAATTTGAAATTTGCTTATAAGTTCATTTGCTTTGAAAATTAGATAAAAAGGGAGCTGACGATTTTGGTTCTTTGACACATTTGCTTAACAATTTTGCTTATTACTAATTTCTTTATTGCTTATTGCTTATTTCTTTATTACTTATTGCTCAAATTTAATTTTGATTTCTACTCTCCTTTTTTGACAGCATCAATTAAGATTCTCTACTCCCCCTTTTAAGGAATCTTGAAAGGATAAATTTTTTTTACTCCCCTTTTTTGATAGCATCAATTAAAATCTTAAGAGATTTTAAGGATAGAGAAAAGAAAAAAAAGATGACAAAAAGGACATATTTTCTTTACTCCCCCTTTTTGACAGCATCAATTTTTTTTACTCCCCCTTTTTGATACTTCTTTAGCCTCCTTCTTTGATTGCTTATTTCTCTACTCCCCCTCAACATAGCAAACATAAAGAGTATATCAACTTGCTCATCTAGAAGATATTGTAATTCATAATATTTCTCAGCACTAATATAAGTTATTTTTCATATCTCATAATTAAAATAATTTAGTTTGATCACATTCATAGACATTCATTGAAAGTCAAAGCTATATATATATATATATATATATATATATATATATATATATATATATATTCAAAAGTGACTGAATACAAAAGGTGTCCCAATACACATGAGTCAACTCAAAATACAAAAGTCATGGATAAAAACTATCCAAGAGTTAATTAGCCAACAAATACAAGGTCCATAAGATAGATCCTAGACATAAGAGACAAACTAATCTAGATCTAATAGATGTCATGGCTAAAGGGATCAGAATCTGAAGAATTAGAGATAGGATGAGGAGATGTAGGATCAAGTCCACGGGCACGACCTCGACCGCATCTGCCTCGGCCACGGATAGAGGTACCGACATGAGTAGAGGGGTGAGAGGATCCTGGAGCCTGAGAAGCTACGGACTGTGCTATAAGAGAAAATCTGATGGTGTCCAAAAGATCCAAGGCTCTCGATACAGACTGCATCAGGGACTAAACTGAGTAGAAGCATTCTCACTGGAGCCCCTGATCTCTCTCCTCAAGAAGTCAAAGCCATTCTCTAAAACTCCTCGAAGTCTAGCCACCTTTGCAGATAGGTCTGAGACCTCTATGATGTCTTCATGCGGCTGGGGATGGGCTAAAGCTAATACTTGCCCCTGTAAATCTAATACTTGTTGGAAAATGTGTCTCAAAAAGCCAATCGTCAAGCCGTTGACGGTTGAGCAACCAAGTATTGTAATTGATTTGTTAATAAATAAAATATATTTGGCACCTTCATCATAAGCTTTCATCTTCTAATGAACTCCGTTGTTATGATGAAGTCCTTAGGACTATTTAAATTCGATAAAGAGAGGATTTATCGATTAGTCCTTAAAACTGTTCACGACCAAATGATAGGCTGTTAATAAGGACAACAGCTTCTATCGAGCATAGGTCGCTGTGGGCCATATGGGTTGGTTGTCCTCTTAACCAAGGAGTGTGGAGACACTGGTATGGCATACAGGTGAGATGTAAGGGTACATCATCATTGAACGTGACCAACTCCAGAGTATTCTGCTGTCGAGAATGTCTCTGATGGGATATAGGTATAAGTGTCCCTTAGACCTGAGATCGCCTCAGTGACTTGCAAGCAACTCACTGTGCTTTGGTACTGGACTAACTGAATTTCTAATTCAGGGATGGAAGGCTTCTGGGCACAGTCAAGTACTTGCGAAGTCAAAGTATGATCGAGATGTGATTGACCACTCGAAGAGTTGGAGAAGAATGAGTCGCTATATTTTAATTTAGCAAAACCTTGGCCAGGGTAATCCATCAGATGGATTTGATATTTTGAAATACAATGTGGACAACCTGATCAGAGTTGACAGTTAAACTCTGGGGTGTCCTATGATCATTTTGGTCAAGGGGATGAATTATATGAAAACTATATCCGCATGGGTTCTAAGGATGTTGTTCTACACATTCGACCTATCCGATCGTCGGGTACCATTGCTAGATGGTCACTTCGATTGGTATAGGAATTTATTCCTATGCTACCGGCTTAGGTTCGGACCTATGAGGTCACACACATTAGAGTTCATGATCCAATCGGATGGTTGATCAATGATTGAGAATCATTCTAGGGTTAAATGATCAATACGATTGATATTTAACCCAGTGCAAGTGTTGCAGGAGGATCTATTAGCAATTCGATTGCTGATTGGCTTAATTTGATTAAGCCAATGGGCTGAGATTAAGTCTAATTAAATATGATTTAATTAGATTTGATTTGGACTTGATTGGATCAAGTCCAATTGGTTTATTGGATAAGCCAAGTGCAAGGAAAAACTAGTCCTAGTTCAACTAGGACTTGGATCAATCTAATTTCTAATTTGATTAGAAAATTAAATCAAATTTAAATCTAATTTAATCTGATTAAATTAGGTTCTTAATTGGGTTAAGATCTATTTTAATTGGGTTGATCTAATTTTGATTTGATTTGGTTTGGGAAACCAAATTAAAACAAGTCATAAGACAGAATCCTAGTAAGACTAGGATTCCACCTTGCGCCACATAAGCCTTCTCCATGCCCTTTCTCTTATTCAACGCCAATCTCCACTTATTTTGTGCGACAAAAGCCCTCTCCCAGATCTCTCCCACGTTCACAAAAGGTCTCCTCTCTTCTTTCTTACAAGGAAGGTGGTTTGGATCAAATCTAAAAGGAATAAGTTTGGATTTCGAATTCTATGAGATAGAGTTTTAGAAATCCAAAACTCTTTCAATTTTGCACCAAATTTATCCAAATTTTTTTTGTAATTTTTATGGATTTTAGGGTATATATTGTGCACCCTTTTCTGGTGATCCATACATGAAAATATGAAGGAGGTGCTCAAGAGTTGGGCGTCCCTTAACTTGCCATGTTTGGATAAGCCTTGACTAGGTGTTTGACCTAGACAAGGACTCTATCATATCTCTCTATATAAGATGAGTTTCTTCAAAAATTTTAAGTGAAGATAGAGATTTGAGAGTCCTTTGTTTCATCCAAAAATCAAAGAGAAATACTTTTGGGTCGTGGAGATATAAAAGATGCAAGTTTGGGTGTCTAGAGAGAAAAATGTGAAGAAGAAGAGGGTCTTCTTCTAGTGTTTTTGTTTTCATATCTTTCCTCCCTTCATCTTGAGTTTCCTGAGAGTGTCTTAGATTTGAAACTCCTCCTTCTACTTTCCATCTTTGAAAGAGTCCAAATCAAGAAGAAGGAGGCACCTGATCAACCATCAAAGAAGGATCAGCGCAATACTAGCATACTGTGCTGATTTCCTGAAGCAGGACTTCTGATCGAGATTCGTGGGCTCGTGTGGATGACTCCTAGAGGCCGGATGCATGTGCGGCTTGCAACATCATCCTCAAGCCCAGATCAACAAGGTTAGAACGTCTAACTTGCAAGGTAATAGATCTGATCTATTGTTTAATACATACATTAGATGTAGTATAGAAACATGTTGATATGATCAACATGTAGTTCATGCTATATTTATATATTTTAATTTTTGATTTAATGCTATGTAATAATCATATAATAAGATCTTAGATCTAGAGATTTTTTGATTTTAAAAAATAAATTTTGATTTATTTTAGTCTTCCGCTGTATGATCTTGAAAAAGTTTCAAGATCTAACTCTGAAACCCTAGATCTGGTTCCAACAATTGGTATCAGAGCCTAGGTTCTTTATTACATGATTATTGATATATGCTTAGATTATTTTTTAGATTAGATCTAATTTATAATCTGATTATTAAATCTAAAATTAAAATTTTAGATCAATCACAAACTGCAAGGTTGTCCTGCTATAAGGTTTACCCCTTACAGTGCAAAGGTTGTCCTAGTTTGTGTAGATCTATCTTTAATCATAAATTTGTTAGATATGATCTAGATTAAATTTATGATTTATTAGATTTAAAAGATATTTAAATCTAAAATAAAATCTCTTTGTTAATAATTTTTGTGCAAAGAAATTGTTTAAAGTTGAAATTGTTTCAATTACATGAACCTGTTTAGATTAGATCTAAAGTAGTTTTATATTTATTTCACTTGCATCTTGATTATGAATCAAACATGCAATATGGTTGGTAGAATCATATTATAAAATTATTTTATAAATATAAAAATTATTTTTTGAAAAGCCAAACCCAACCCTCAGCCCAAAACTTAATTAAGAATTAAGAAGTTGTTTGAATAGGTTCTAGGATTGTGAATTGAAGAACCTAAGACACAAACCATAACACATTGGGTTAATGGGTTAGCGGGAATTAGGTCCATTAATTGGGTTAGACCTATGGTTAGATTGAAGATGGACTTAAATAGAGAATTGATTAAATCTAATCAATTGTTGTCTTAGATTAGGTCAAGGATTCTCTAGATCAATTACAATAGTTGTAGTTGGTCAAGTCCATATCTTTAACGAGAACCAAATGGACTTGATTCTTGGCTAAGCGGTCTAGCACGAATTGTTAGGTTGATCTAATCGAAACTAATTAAACCAGTTGGTGTCTAAGGTAAACCAGACCGATGGTTTTTAATTGGGAGCCCGCTTACCTGGCCATTTCTGATGGTGTCTAAGGCAAGCTTTGGCAGACCCTCCCACTGATCGTGTGGATGACTCCTAGAGGCCGGACGCGTGTGCGTCTTGCAACATCATCCTCAAGCCCAGATCAACAAGGTTAGAATATCTAACTTGCAAGGTAATAGATCTGATCTATTGTTTAATACATACATTAGATGTATTATAGAAACATGTTGATATGATCAACATGTAGTTCATGCTATATTTATATATTTTAATTTTTGATTTAATACTATGTAATAATCATGTAATAGGATCTTAGATCTAGGGATTTTTTGATTTTAGAAAATAAATTTTGATTTATGTTAGTCTTCCGCTGTATGATCTTGAAAAAGTTTCAAGATCTAACCCTGAAACCCTAGATCTGGTTCCAACAATACTCTACCTGTCAATCTCAAAATATATCTCTCAAGCTGCTCAATACGTACCGACTGAGCAGTGAGCATCTGAAAAATAATAGAAATGTGAGGGATCAGAGTCTGGACTAAGTCATCCTGGGATGTCGATCTCTGAGCAAAGACTGAAGTGGCAAACTGCTAAGATAGAATGGAGGCAACATACTAGGACATCATCTCAATCTGATCATCTGCTAGTCTGAACTCTGAAGGATGTGTCCTGCTCTCTGACTGTGGAACTGAAGCATGCCTCCTCACAGACTCTGAAGGACCAGCCTCGTGATCAGATATAAACTGAATATCTGGGGATGCTCTGTGATCACGAAGAGGTGAAGATGGTCCCTCCTCCTCTGCTCTATCCTCCGCTCTCTCCTCAACACCCTTTGTCCAACCACCATCAGTCTAAGAGAAACCCATACGATGCAGTGTGTGGTAGTTGATGGTGTCGGAATGAGATAGTCTAGCAACTACCTCTCCCTCAAAACTGATTCCGAACCTTCTAAAAACTAAGGTGAGTGCCATACCAAAAGGCAAGTGAGCCTTGGACCTGTTCAGGGTTTCCCTCATGGCCTCAAACATCAATGCTGGAAGGTTCAGGGGGGTTTGGGTGATCACATGGTACATAATGCAAATGTCCTTACTAGATAGAAGGTCGTGTCTACCACTCCTAGAGACAAACAATTTGGTTACCAAGTGATGTAACAGCCTCATCTCAACAGAAAGAATTTTTGCTTTCAATTTATTTAGACTTCCAGTATAGGTTCTCCCTAAGATAACATTAATTCCTTCTTCCTTACTAGGGAGCTCCATATTGGTATAGTCTTCACAAGGCAAATATAGTATCTGTCCCAAATGTATTGGATCAAGAATAACATCAATACCTTTTACTGTAGATTTCACTATTCCATTGCTATAGCTCAAATTTAGGTAAAATTCTCTGTCTTGATCGACATAAGTATTTTCCTTTAAAGAGCAGTAAAATTTCTATCCTTGATACTTAATCTTCGATCCAATAGTGAACCCTTCTTTTTCAAAAAACTTAAAATCAATATTTTTCTCGAGTTTCACTTTTCGGTCAGAGAGAAGTACCTTGCTTGGGCTGATTGGGGACTGAGTGGAAGCTAAGGCAGGACCTGGAGTAGGGATTGAAGCAGGAGAGGGCTCGGCTGTTAATCTCTTTCTACGCACACTCTCTTCCAACCCACGAACAGATTTTCTCCTCTGCGGTAGCTTCGTTTTGGAAGCCATTAGGTCAAGAGAGACTTGAAAGGAGCTTAGGAGACTAAATGTGAGGCAGAGAGGAAAGGATTTTGGAAGGAAAAAGGCAAGGATTTGAGGAGTTAAATCATCTATTTAGAGAAGAGGGGATGATTCTAGGGCAAGCTCGAATCATCCCAAATGAGGAAGGAAGACGAGAGAAAGTTGGTTCCTTAACAGGTGATTTGAGGAGTGAAAATCGGTGGGAGAAGATATTTGAGAGAAATCTTTGGTTTGAGGGAGAAGAGATGGAGAGCTTTTGGTTCGGTAGAAGGAAGAAGACGAAGGGCTGAGTCAGCTCAAGAAAAAATTCTCAATAAGAAGAGAGCGCCCGAAGGATTTTGACAAAATTATAAGTTTACCCTAGGGTCGACCCTGGGGGTCGACTCATGGTACAAAAAAATTCAAAAGAATGATGGGATAATTTCAAAAAAATTTGAAACTCTGAGAGAAGGATGTTTACCCAAATATTGATCATGTGAATGATAGTTTCAAGCTTTTGAGCTCAATAGATTTGGTTCAATAAATTTTTTGGCATTAAAAATTTGGAATCAGAGAGATACTTAAACTGATGGATCAAGGATTCCTAGTTCTCTCTTAATTTCATAAAATCTATCTTCACTTAAGGCTTTGGTAAAGATGTCAGTCAATTATTTTTCAGTACCAACATAATCAAAAATTATATCTTTATTTTGGACATGTTCTCTTATGAAATGATGCCTAATTTTAATATATTTTGATCTAGAATGCTGAATTGGATTTTTAGTTAGATTTATAGCACTAGTGTTATCACATCTTATGGGAGTTTCATTGAGTTTGATGCCAAAGTCTTCAAGTTGTTACTTAATCCACAAGATTTGGGCACAACAACTTTCGACTGCAATGTATTCGGCCTCGGTCGTAGACAGTGCTACCGAGTTTTACTTCTTGCTAAACCAAGAGATTAAGTTAACTCTAAGAAATTGACAAGTTTCACTAGTACTTTTTCTATCTAATCTATATCCAACAAAATTGACATCTGAATATCCTATCAAGTCAATTGATGAGTCCTTAGAATACCATAGTCTTAGAGTTTGTGTACCATTTAAATATCTAAGGATTCTTTTAACTACATTCAAGGGAGATTCTTTCGGATTTGATTGAAAGCAAGCACAAAGACAAACACTAAACATAATATCTGATCTACTAGCAGTTAAATATAATAGAGAACCAATCATGCCTCTATAAAATTTTAAGTCTACATTTTTATCTCCTTTATCTTTGTCAAGCTTACATGATGGGCTCATAAGTGTATCAATTGCTTTAGAGTTCTCCATTCCAAATCTTTTGAGTAATTCTTTTGTGTACTTGCTTTGGATGATGGAGATTTTTTTCTTTATTTGTTTGATTTGGAGTCCGAGGAAGAATGTAAGTTCTCCCATCATGCTCATCTCGAACTCTCCCTGCATGAGCTTAGCAAAATCTTGACAAAGAGTTTCATTAGTAGATCCAAAAATAATGTCATCAACATATATTTGTATAACTAATATATCATTTTTATTTCTTTTAATAAAAAAGGTTGTGTCTATATTTTCTCTTGAAAAACCATTATTAAGCAAAAATTTGCTTAGTCTTTCATACCAAGTCCTAGGTGCTTGTTTCAAACCATATAATGCTTTATTTAATTTAAAAATATAATTAGAAAAAGTATGATTTTCAAAACCTGGAAGTTGTTCTACATAAATTTCTTCAGTAATATATCCATTTAGAAAAGCACTTTTGACATCCATTTAGAATAACTTAAAATTCATAAAGCAAGCATATGCAAGTAGAAGTCTAATTGCTTCTAATCTAGCAACAGGTGCAAAGGTCTCATCAAAATCAATTCTTTCTTCTTGATTATAATCTTTTACAACTAATCTCACTTTATTTCTTATTATATTTTTATGTTCATCCAATTTATTTCTGTATACCCATTTTGTGTCAATTATTGAATAATTTTTATGTCTTGAAACTAAAGTCCATACATTATTTCTTTCAAATTGATTAAGTTCTTCTTGCATTGTATTTATCCAATTATAATTTTTTTTAGCTTCATCTATGGTTTTAGGTTCAAGATGAGAGATAAAAGCAAAATGATTGAATGCATCTCTAAGTGAAGAGTGAATTTTTATACCATGTGTAGGATCACCAATGATTAGTTTCTTGGGATGATTGTGATCATACCTCCATTCTTTGGATAGATCATTTGTACCTAGAGGTTGTTCTTATTGTTCTTCACCTTCCTCATCTTGTTTGTCTTCATGTTCTTCATTATCTTGAATGGTTATCTTTTAGAGTGATCTTCTTCATTCCTTCTATGAGAAGATCTGCATCATCAATACCTTCATTCTTCCTTGAAGGAAGATCGTTAGTTTCATCAAAAACAACATGTATTGACTCCTCTACTATTAAAGTTTTTTTATTGAAAACTCTAAAAGCTTTGCTAGATGAGGAGTAACCAAGAAAAATCGTTTCATCGGATTTTGCATCAAATTTTTCTAGTCTTTTTTTATCATTGTTCAAAACAAAACATCGACAACCAAAAATATGAAAATATGCAATGTTTGATTTTCTTTCTTTCCAAAGCTCATAAGGAGTTTTCTTTAAAATTAGTCTTATTAAAGCACGGTTTAATATATAACATGCCATGTTAATTGCTTCCGTCCAAAAATATCTTGGAAGGTTGCTTTCACATAGCATGGTACGGGCCATTTCTTCAAGAGTTCTATTTTTTCTTTCTACTATTTCATTTTGTTGGGATGTTCTAGGTGCTGAAAAGTTATGGTCAATACCTTTTTCATCACAAAATTTTTTAAAATCTTGATTTTCAAATTCGGTTCCATGATCACTTCGAATATTTTGAATTAAAAAATCTTTTTTATTTGTGACTTTTCGATAAAATTTTGAGAAAACATGAAAAGTTTCATCCTTATGTGCTAAGAAGAAGACCCATGTAAAATGAGAGAAATCATCAATAATCACAAAACCATATCGTTTTCCACCTAGACTAGTAGTTCTAGTGGGTCCAAATAAATCCATGTGCAATAGTTCTAATAGCCTAGAAGTTGAAACAATATTTTTAGATTTGAATGAGACTCATGTTTGTTTACCCATTTGGCATGCATCAAAAATTTTATCCTTTTCAAAATTCAATTTGGGTAAGCCGATAATCAATTCTTTTTTAATAAGTTTTGAGAGTGAATGCATGCTAATATGTGCAAGCGTACGATGCCAAAGCCAACTAGTCTCATTAATCTTGACATTCAAGGCTACTAGGCGTTGCATGTTTATTTTGAAAAGATCATTCAAATCTACCATATAAACATTACCATGTCTATGCCCAACAAATTTAATGCCTTCATTAATAGGATTAGTTACAATGCAAACTGAAGATTCAAAAATGACTTTGTATCCTTTATCATAAAATTGACTGATGCTTAATAAATTATATTTTAAACTATCTACTAATAAAATATTTTCAATATACTTAGAGAGAGTGATACCAATGTTCCTATACCGATGATCTTTCCTTTGCCATGTCACCAAAGGTGACCATCCCTCCATTTTTAGCATCAAGTGTGATGAATTGGGATTCATCACCAGTCATGTGTCTTGAGCACCCGCTATCAAGATACCATCTCTGGTTTGCTCCTTGGGATGCAAGACACACCTATACACAAGAATCAAATTTTGACTTTAGGTATCCAAATTTTCTTGGGTCCTTTTTGGTTAGTCATAATGGTTCCTTTTGGAACCCATATTTTTTTTACATTAAAATTTTTAGATTGGTTAGAAAAACATGAATAGGATTTATATCCTATTCTACCACATTTAAAGTAAGTTATATTTGAAAACTTGTTGTATAATTAGTTTACAAAGATATTTTTCAAAAATTTTTATTTCTTTAAAGGGTTATATCCAAGACCGGCTTTATCATAAATAGCCTTTTGATTGTCAAGTATCATGTGAAGTTTATTTGAACTTAAAGTGAATATTTCAACCATTGATTTTAACTTGACAATCTCATTTTTTAAGTTCAGATTTTTTTGAGACAGGATTGATTTTTTATTTGAAATACTCTCATTTTCTTTTAGT
This sequence comes from Elaeis guineensis, assembly GCF_000442705.2. Taxonomy (NCBI): domain Eukaryota; kingdom Viridiplantae; phylum Streptophyta; class Magnoliopsida; order Arecales; family Arecaceae; genus Elaeis; species Elaeis guineensis. The sequence goes on from NW_027332425.1 coordinate 7,698,269, forward strand.
AAAGATTGATTCTTTGATTTTAATTCTTTGTTCTTTACCCCTAGCTTCTTTAGTTCATCAATTAGGTCATAAAATACTTCATGAAGTTCTTCAAAGGTAAAGTCAATAGGAGTTTCAGTATTTACCTCATTTTCATGTGCCATAAGGCACAAGTTGGCTTGTTCATTTGAGTCTTCTTCTTCGAAACTTGACTCATCACTTTCTCTCCATGTAGCCATTGTGGCCTTCTTCTTGTACTTCTTGGGACCCTTCTTCAGTTGTGGACATTCAGACTTAAAGTATCCCAATTTCTTGCATTCATAACAAATAAGGGGTTGCTCCTTATCCTTCTCTTTACTATGTTCCCCTTTTGTAGGTAGCCTCTTCCTCATTCCTTGTCTTTTTTTCTTTAAGAACTTCTTAAATCTTCTAGTAATGAGGGCCATTTATTCATCCTGCTCTTCATTTTCTGTATCATCGGATTCTTCATCAGGTTGAGCAGTGGATTTGAGAGTGATTATCCTCTTCTTTTTGACATCTTCTTCTTGGTGTTGTTTCATGCTTAGCTCGTAAGTCATCAGTGATCCTAGAAGCTCCTCCAAGGATAAGATATTCAGATCTTTGGCTTCTTGGATTGCGGTCACTTTGGCCTCCCAAGTCTTTGGTAAAGACCTAAGAATCTTTCTTACGAGATTACTATTAGAATAAGACTTACCAAGACTTTGTAGACCATTAATAATATCAGTAAAATGAGTAAACATCTCAATTATTGATTTATCATGCTCCATTTTAAAACGTTCATATTTATGCACAGGCATGTTGATTTTTGATTCCTTCACTTGATTAGTTCCTTCATGAGTTACTTCTAATCTATCCCATATTTTCTTAGCTGACATGCATGTTGAAATACGATTAAATTCATTAGCATCTAGAGCACAATACAAAATATTCATGGCTTTAGCATTTAGTTGAGCCATTTTCTTATCAACCTCATCCCATTCTTTTTTGAGTTTGGTTGATTCCACACCATTAATTATTTTAATGGGTGTGTGTAGTCCATTTACTATGATACTCCACATATCATAGTCAAGTGATTGAATAAAAATTTTTATCCTAGCTTTCCAATAAGTATAATTTGATCCATTGAAAAGTGAAGGTCGGTTTGTGGACTGCCCCTTGGCTAATGAAGTGCCTGTAAGAACCAGATCTAGGGTTTCAGGGTTAGATCTTGAAACTTTTTTAAGATCAAGCAGTGGAAGACTAAAACAAATCAAAATTTATTTTTTAAAATTAGAGAATCTCTAGATCTACGATCCTATTACATGATTATTACATAGTATTAAATTAGAAATTAAAATATATAGAGCATGAACTATATGTTGATCATATCAACATGTTTCTATACTATATCTAATGTATGTATTAAACAATAGATTAGATCTATTACCTTGCAAGTTAGATATTCTAACCTTGCTGATCTAGGCTTGAGGAAGACGTTGCAAACTACACACGCATCTGATCTCTAGGAGTCATCCACATGAGCTCACGAATCTCGACCAGAAGTCCTACTTCAGGAAATCAGCATAGTATGCTAGTACTGCGCTGATCCTTCTTCGATGGTTGATCAGGTGCCTCCTTCTTCTTGATTTGGACTCTTCCAAAGATAAAAAGTAGGAGGAGGAGTTTCAAATCTGAGACACTCTCTGAAAACTCAAAATGGAGGAAGGGAAGAGATGAAACTAACAACCCTAGAAGAAGACCCTCTTCTTCTTCTCTTTACTCTCTCCTAGACACCCTGTCTTGTGTCTATTATATCTCCACGATCCAAAGGTCTTTCTCTCTAATTTTTAAATATCCCAAAGGTCTCTTAAATTCTATGTTCTTCAAAAATTTCATGAAGAAATTTATTTTATAGAGAGAGATACGATAGAGTCTTTGTCTAGGTCAAATACCTAGTCAAGGTTTATCCAAACATGGCAAGATAAGGGGTGTCCAACTCTTGGGCTCCTCCTCCTTATTTTTATACTTGGACCATAAGCAAAAGGTTCACAATATGTGCCCTAAAAGATATAAAAATCTCAAAAAAAATTTGGATAAATTCGGTGCAAAAAGGAAAGAGTTTTGGATTTCTAAAACTCTATCTCATAAAATTTGAAATCCAAACTTATTTCTACTTTGATTTGATCCACAACCACTTTCCATATATGAAAAAAGAGAGAAAGCCTTTTAGATGTGGGAAAGATCTGAGAGAGGGCTTTTGTCACACAAAACAAGAGGGGATTGGCATGGAATAAGAGAGAGGGCGTGGGGGGGGCTTATGTGGCGCAAGGTGGAATCCTTGTCTTACTAGGATTCTATCTTATGACTTGTTTTAATTTGATTTCTCAAACCAAATCAAACCAAAATTAGATCAACCTAACTAAAATAGGTCTTAACTCAATTATAAATCTAATTTAATCAGATTAAATTAGATTTAAATCTGATTAAATTTTTTAATCAAATTAGAAATTAGGTTGACCCAAGTCCTAATTAAACTAGGATTAGTTTTTTTTTTGCACTTGGCTTATCCAATAAACCAATTGAACTTGATCCAATCAAGCCCAAACTAAATCTAATTAAATCATATTCAATTAGACTTAATCTTAGCCTATTGGCTTAATCAAATTAAGCCAATTAGCAATCGAATTGCTAATCGATCCTCCTGCAACACTTGCACTAGGTTAAATTCAATCGTATTGATCATTTAACCCTAGAACAATTCTTAATCATTGATCAACCATCTGATCGGATCATGAACTCTAATGTGTGTGACCTCATAGATTTGAACCTAAGTCAGTAGTACATAAATAAATTTCTGTACCAATCGAAGTAACCATCTGCAATGGTACCCGACGATCGGATAGGTCGAATGTGTAGAACAATATTCTTAGAACCCATGCGGATATAGTTTCTATATAATTCATTCCCTTGATCAAAATAATCATAGAACACCTCAGAGTTCAACTGTCAACTCTAATCAGGTTGTTCATATTGTATTTCAAAATATTAAATCCATCTGATGGATTACCCTGGTCAAGGTTTTGCTAAATTGAAATACAGTGACTGATTCTTCTCTAACTCTTGGAGTGGTCAATCCCATCTTGATCACACTCTGACTTCGCAAGTACTTGACTATGCCCAAAAGTGTTCCGTTACTGAATTAAAAATTTAGTTAGTCCAGTGCCAAAGTACAGTGACTTGCTTGCAAGTCACTGAGGCGATCTCAGGTCTAAGGGACACTTATACCTATATCCCATCAGAGACATTCTCGACAGTAGAATGCTCTGGAGTTGGTCACGTTCAATGATGATGTACCCTTATATCTCATCTGTATGCCATACCAGTGTCTCCACACTCTTTGGTTAAGAGGACAACCAACCCATATGACCTATAGCGACCTATGCTCGTAGAAGCTGTCGTCCTTATTAACAGCCTATCATTTGATCGTGAACAGTTTTAAAGACTAATCGATAAATCCTCTCTTTATCGAATCTGAATAGTCCTAAGGATTTCATCATAACAACAAAATTCATTAGAAGATAAAAGCTTATGATGAAAATGTTAAATATATTTTATTTATTAACAAATCAATTACATTGCTTGGTTGCTCAACCGTCAAGAGCTTGACGATTGGCTTTTGAGACATATTTTCTAACAACTCCCACTTGTCCTAAAGCCACTCGACACAGTATCTAATACCCATCTTCGACTTGTGGTTGTCAAACTCTTTTATTGCTAGGATTTTAGTGAAGGGATCGGCCAGGTTCTCCTTTCCATCGATCTTCTGAAGGTCGACGTCACCTCGATCCACGATCTCTCAGATTAGGTGGAAGCGATGCAAAATGTGCTTCGTCTACTAATGTGCTTTGGGTTCCTTCGCCTGAGCTATGGCACCAGTGCTGTCGCAGTAGAGCAGGACCGAACCATCGAGGGAGGGTGCTACTCCGAGCTTGGTGATGAATTTCTTCAGCCACACAGCTTCCTTCGTGGCATCCGATGCTGTGATGTACTCTACTTCAGAAATAGAGTCTGCCATAGTATGCTGCTTGGAACTCTTCCAGCAGATAGCTCCACCATTCAGAGTAAAGATACAATCCGACATGCTTCTGCTGTCATCATGATCAGATTGAAAGCTAGAATCTGTGAACCCCACAAGTTTCAGATCTGACGCGCCATAAACCAACCATTGGTCCTTAGTATTTCTCAAATACTTAAGGATGGCTTTAACCACTTTTCAGTGATTTTCTCCAGGATTAGATTGGTATCTACTCACTACTCCTAGTGAGTATGCCACATCTGGTCTTGTACATGTCATGGCGTACATGATAGATCCCACGACTGAAGCATATGGGTCTCTACTCATACGCTCTCTCTCTTCAAGAGTTGTCAGACAATCCTTTTTAGAGAGAGAAATTTTATGGCCTATCGGTAGATAGCCCTTCTTGAAATTCTCCATGCTGAACCTCTTCAACACAGTGTCTATGTACGTGGACTAGGATAACCCAAGCATCTTTTTATATCTATCTCTATAGATCTTTATCCCTAGGATGTAGGATGCTTCACCTAAATCCTTCATGGAGAACTGCGATGACAACCAAACTTTTATTCCCTGTAATACGGGGATGTCATTTTCGATTAAGAGAATGTCATCCACGTACAAAACAAGAAATACCACAACTGGACCATTTGCCTATTTATAGATGCAGGGCTCTTCTCCATTCTTAACGAAGCCATATATTTTGATCACCTTATCAAAATGCATGTTCCAACTCCGAGAAGCTTGCTTCAATCCATAAATGGATCTCAGAAGCTTGCACACCTTGGACTCATCTGTCGATGTAAACCCCTCAGGTTGTATCATATACACCTCTTCGATCAGCTCTCCATTCAGGAAAGCTGTCTTTACATCCATTTGCCAGATCTCATAATCCAGATGGGCAGCTATTGCAAGCATTATCCGAATGGATTTGAGCATTGCCATGGAGGAAAATGTCTCATCATAGTCAATACTATAACATTGATGATTCTCCTTGGTAATCAGATGGGCTTTATAGGTCTCCACCTTTCTATCTACGCCCTTTTTCCTTTTGAACGCTCATTTACACCCAATGGGTTTAACCCCTTTAGATGGGTCAACCAATGTACATACATCGTTGACCTTCATGGACTCCATTTCAGATTTCATGGTTTCAAGCCATTTCTTGAAATCAGATCTCTGCATTGCATCCATATAGGTGATCGGATCCTCATCATTCTCATCGCATTCGATGGGATCACCGTCCCAGACTAAAAAATCGTAGTATTTGTCTGGCTGATGCGGTACTCTATCGGATCATCTTAATGGTGCAGGTACATTGGGCTTCGAATCTGATCTAATCAAATCCGACTCAAGTTCAGCTATTGGTGTCGGTCCTTCTACCTGTTGAACTTTATCAAGTTCAACCTTAGAGGCAACAGTTCCTTCACCAAGGAACTCTTTTTCTAAAAAGATTGCCTTAAGGCTAACGAATACCTTTGGTTCATCAGCATGGTAGAAAAAATATTCTTTGATCTCTTTGGGGTACCCGATGAATGTGCATTTGTTAGACCTAGGTCCAAGTTTGTTTGTGACTAATCGTTTGACAAAGGCCGGGCACCCCCAGACCCTAAGGTGTGAAAGTGCTGGCTTACGCCCTGTCCATATCTCATATGGAGTTTTAATTACAGACTTACTTGAAATCCTATTTAATAGATAACAGGCCGATTCGAGTGTATATCCCCAGAAGGATATCGGCAAGCTAGCAAAATCCATCATGGATCGGACCATATCTAACAGAGTTTGATTTCTTCTTTCAAAAACACCATTATGCTGTGGTGTTCCTGGAGGAGTCCATTGGGAGAGAATCTCATTCTCTCCTAGATATATGAGAAACTCACTAGAAAGATATTCTCCTCCTCGATCAGATCGAAGAGTTTTAATACTCTTCCCAATTTATTTTTCTACTTCACTTCAGAATCGTTTGAACATTTCAAATGAATCCGACTTATGTTTCATCAGATAGACATATCCATATCTGGATAGATCATCCATAAAAGTTATGAAGTAGAAATATCTACCTGTTGGGAAATGTGTCCTAAAAAGCCAATCGTCAAGCTGTTGACGGTTGAGCAACCAAGTATTGTAATTGATTTGTTAATAAATAAAATATATTTGGCATTTTCATCATAAGCTTTCATCTTCTAATGAACTCCGTTGTTATGATGAAGTCCTTAGGACTATTTAAGTTCGATAAAGAGAGGATTTATCGATTAATCCTTAAAACTGTTCACGACCAAATGATAGGCTGTTAATAAGGACGACAGCTTCTATCAAGCATAGGTCGCTGTAGGCCATATGGGTTGGTTGTCCTCTTAACCAAGGAGTGTGGAGACACTGGTATGGCATACAGGTGAGATGTAAGGGTACATCGTCATTGAACGTGACCAACTCCAGAGCATTCTGCTGTCGAGAATGTCTCTGATGGGATATAGGTATAAGTGTCCCTTAGACTTGAGATCGCCTCAGTGACTTGCAAGCAACTCACTGTGCTTTGGTACTGGACTAACTGAATTTTTAATTCAGGGACGGAAGGCTTCTGGGCACAGTCAAGTACTTGCGAAGTCAGAGTGTGATCGAGATGGGATTGACCACTCCAAGAGTTGGAGAAGAATGAGTCGCTGTATTTCAATTTAGCAAAACCTTGGCCAGGGTAATCCATCAGATGGATTTGATATTTTGAAATACAATGTGGACAACCTGATCAGAGTTGACAGTTGAGCTCTGGGGTGTCCTATGATCATTTTGGTCAAGGGGATGAATTATATGAAAACTATATCCGCATGGGTTCTAAGGATGTTGTTCTACACATTCGACCTATCCGGTCGTCGGGTACCATTGCTAGATGGTCACTTCGATTGGTATAGAAATTTGTTCCTATGCTACCGGCTTAGGTTCGGACCTATGAGGTCACACACATTAGAGTTCATGATCCGATCGGATGGTTGATCAACGATTAAGAATCGTTCTAGGGTTAAATGATCAATACGATTGACATTTAACCCAGTGCAAGTGTTGTAGGAGGATTGATTAGTAATTCGATTGCTAATTGGCTTAATTTGATTAAGCCAATGGGCTGAGATTAAGTCTAATTAAATATGATTTAATTAGATTTAGTTTGGGCTTGATTGGATCAAGTCCAATTGGTTTATTGGATATGCCAAGTGCAAGGAAAAACTAGTCCTAGTTCAACTAGGACTTGGGTCAATCTAATTTCTAATTTGATTAGAAAATTAAATCAGATTTAAATATAATTTAATCTGATTAAATTAGGTTCTTAATTGGGTTAAGACCTATTTTAATTGGGTTGATCTAATTTTGATTTGATTTGGTTTGGGAAATCAAATTAAAACAAGTTATGAGACAGAATCCTAGTAGGACTAGGATTCCACCTTGCACCACATAAGCCTTCTCCACGCCCTCTCTCTTATTCAACGCCAATCTCCACTTATTTTGTGCGACAAAAGCCCTCTCCCAGATCTCTCCCACGTTCACAAAAGGTCTCCTCTCTTCTTTCTTACATGGAAGGTGATTTGGATCAAATCTAAAAGGAATAAGTTTGGATTTCGAATTCTATGAGATAGAGTTTTAGAAATCCAAAACTCTTTCAATTTTGCACCGAATTTATCCAAATTTTTTTTGGAATTTTCGTGGCTTTTAGGGTTTATATTGTACACCCTTTTCTGGTGATCCATGCATGAAAATATGGAGGAGGTGCTCAAGAGTTGGGCGTCCCTTTACTTGCCATGTTTGGATAAGCCTTGACTAGGTGTTTGACCTAGACAAGGACTCTATCATATCTCTCTATATAAGACGAGTTTATTCGTGAAATTTTGGGAGGAGATAGTTTTTTGAGAGGTATTTCTGCTATCCAAAAATCAGAGAGAAATACCTTTGGGTCGTGGAGATATAAAAGACGCAAGTTTGGGTGTCTAGAGAGAAAAACGTGAAGAAGAAGAGGGTCTTCTTCTAGGGTTTCTATTTTCATATCTTTCCTCCTTCCATCTTGAGTTTCCTGAGAGCGTCTCAGATCTGAAACTCCTCCTTCTACTTTCCATCTTTGGAAGAGTCCAAATCAAGAAGAAGGAGGCACCTGATCAACCATCAAAGAAGGATCAGCGCAGTACTAGCATACTGTGCTGATTTCCTGAAGCAGGACTTCTGATCAAGATTCGTGGGCTCGTGTGGATGACTCCTAGAGGCCGGACGTGTGTGCGGCTTGCAACATCATCCTTAAGCCTGGATCAGCGAGGTTAGAGTGTCTAACTTGCAAGGTAATAGATCTGATCTATTATTTAATACATACATTAGATGTAGCTAGTATAGAAACATGTTGATATGATCAACATGTAATTCATACTATATTTATATATATTTTAATTTTTGATTTAATGCTATGTAATAATCATGTAATAGGATCTTAGATCTAGGGATTTTCTGATCTTAGAAAATAAATTTTGATTTATTTTAGTCTTCCGCTGTATGATCTTGAAAAAGTTTCAAGATCTAACCCTGAAACCCTAGATCTGGTTCCTTCAATTGGTATCAGAGCCTAGGTTCTTTATTACATGATTATTTATACGTGCTTAGATTAATTTTTAGATTAGATCTAATTTATAATCTGATTATTAAATCTGAAATTAAAATTTTAGATCAATCACAAACTGCAAGGTTGTCCTGCTGTAAGGTTTACCCCTTACAGTGCAAAGGTTGTCCTAGTTTGTGTAGATCTATCTTTAATCATAAATTTATTAGATATGATCTAGATTAAATTTATGATTTATTAGATTTAAAAGATGTTTAAATCTGAAATAAAATCTCTTTGTTAATAATTTTTGTGCAAAGAAATTGTTTAAAGTTGAAATTGTTTCAATTACATGAACCTGTTTAGATTAGATCTAAAGTAGTTTCATGTTTATTTCACTTGCATCTTGATTCGGAATCAAACATGCAATATGGTTAATAGAATCATATTGTAAAATTGTTTTACAAATATGAAAATGATTTTTTGAAAAGCCAAACCCAACCCTCAGCCCAAAACTTAATTAAGAATTAAGAAGTTATTTGATTAGGTTCTAGGATTGTGAATTGAAGAACCTAAGACACAAATCATAACACATTGGGTTAATGGGTTAGTGAAAACTAGGTCCATTAATTGGGTTAGACCTATGGTTAGATTAAAGATAGACTTAATTAGAGAATTGACTAAATCTAATCAATTGTTGTCTTAGATTAGGTCAAGGATTCTCTAGATCAATTACAATAGTTGTAGTTGGTCAAGTCCATGTCTTTAACGAGAACCAAATGGACTTGATTCTTGGCTAAGCGATCTAGCACGAACTGTTAGGTTCATCTAATCGAAACTAATTAAACCAGTTGGTGTCTAAGGTAAACCAGACCGGTGGTTTTTAATTGGGAGCTCGCTTACCTGGCCATTCATGATGGTGTCTAAGGCAAGCTTTGACAGACCCTCCCACTGATCGAACTTACCTGGCCTCTTGGTGAAATTATGTTTTGATCGGATCACTTGACTATTCGAGCTGACCCATGTCAGCTAGGTAAATCAGTGTGACTGATTTAGGTGCTCCTAGACCAGCCCTTTTAATGGTCTCCCTTAAGCTGACTTGGTGAAGTCAGTGGGAGGATCATGATAAGCTGGTTCATCTGACCTCATCCTCTATATTATTTAAATCCTCTAAAATTATTAGGTCCTTAAAATGATAAAGTTATGGAGATAACTGAGTCATAGCCTCCCATTAAGGTGTTTGATAATGAGTCCATGAACTCAATAATCATTGCAGACCCAAAGGCCTGGTGCTTGTTGACTAATGAAATTATCACTCATCATATGACGACTTGGAAGTATCTCTCTAATGGTGGTTAGGTGAGCCAACCAAAGTTGGGCTTAATCATTCATTGGTTAGATATACCAAGTATGATCATGTTAATGGTTGGACCTAACTGGATCCTTACAGTGGAGGCCAAAGCCTACTGATTAGGTTTCTGGGGTAAAATTAAAATTACTAGAAATTGTTTAGAGAAACAATTGGTTATGAACCTACCCTTAGATGTACATGGGTTGGCCAACCAAAGTTGGGCTTGTGTGCAGTCTAAGTGGATTCTAGTACCCGCTAAGGAATTAGGATAATTCCTCGAATTGGAGGTAGAGGCTACCAATTCGAATAAAATAGTGGGAGAAACCTTTTGATTAAAGTCCAAATCTTTAGGTTTAATGAATCAATTACTAATTAGGTTATGGTTCTCCTTTGTGCAAATATGGCCACTTCCCTATCACTCCGATCATTGTTGGACAATGATAAGTTGGTGGGATCCAACTTCGATAGCTGGTATCGAAAGTTGAAGATAGTCCTGGAGCATGAACGGATCCTATATGTGATATTAGATCCTGCACCTGAGGAGCCAGCTGTCAATGCATGTGGAACAGTCAGAGACACTTATCAGAAGTGGCTCAGTGATCGGATCACGATGTGCTGTATCATGCTAGCTGCTATCATGAGCGACGAGTTCAGTCGCAGATTCGAGACGGCTCAGCCAAAGGACATGCTTCAAGTGTTGGAGGATACCTTTGGCACACCCGATGACGTAGAGAGGCACAAGACTAGTTGTGCCATCTTCAACGCCAAAATACGGGATGGAGTCTCTATCACTGATCATGTATTGTACATGATCGAGCTGATGGAACGATTGAGCAAGCTCGGCTTTCCCTTGCATGAGCAGTTTGGGAAAGATGCAATACTGAACTCGCTGCCCAAGTCTTGTCTCCCATTCCTCACTCATTATAGAATGACAAAGCCTGAAGTAAACTACCATGGGTTAATGGGTTGCTTCAGAACTTTGAGAAGGATCACCAACTCCTCAAGGAGTCGGTGAACTCAGTGAACTCAGTGGGAGGTTCATCTTCTGGTTCTCGACCCTTTGAGAAAGGAAAGAAGAACAAGAAGAAGAAAGTCAAGAAGGTGCAAGTTCAGGCTGGGACATCTGTGCAGAGCCAGACCAAAAAGATCAAGCCTGATAAGAGTCTATTCTACTGGCAAGCACCCTAGATTAGATAGTGTGTCAAATATCTACTTATGGCATTGGAGGCTAGGTCATATAAATAAGAACAGAATAAACAGGTTGACTCAAGAGGGAATCCTCAAAGTCAGTGATTGTGAATCACTTCCAACCTGTGAGTTCTGTCTTCTTGGTAAAATGACCAAGTCACCTTTTACTGGAAAAGGTGAGAGAGCTACTGAGCTCTTGGGCCTAGTACATACTGATGTATGTGGGCCCATGAGCACCAGTGCTAGAGGTGGATATTTCTACTTCATAGCTTTCACGGATGACCTATACCTATATGGATATGTCTATCTGATGAAACATAAGTCGGATTCATTTGAAATGTTCAAACGATTCTGAAGTGAAGTAGAAAAATAAACTGGAAAGAGTATTAAAACTCTTCGATCTGATCGAGGAGGAGAATACCTTTCTAGTGAGTTTCTCACATATCTAAGAGAGAATGAGATTCTCTCCCAATCGACTCCTCCAGGAACACCACAGCATAATGGTGTGTTTGAAAGGAGGAATCGGACTCTGTTAGACATGGTCCGATCCATGATGGATTTTTTGCTAGCTTGCTGATATCCTTCTGGGGATATGTACTCAAATCGGCCTGTTATCTGTTAAATAGGATTCCAAGTAAGTCTGTAATTAAGACTCCATATGAGATATGGACGGGACGTAAGCCAGCACTTTCACACCTTAGGGTCTGGGGGTGCCCGGCCTATGTCAAATGATTAGTCACAGACAAACTTGGACCTAGGTCTGACAAATGCTCATTCATAGGGTACCCCAAAGAGACAAAAAGATATTTTTTCTACCATGCTGATGAACAAAAGGTGTTCGTCAGCCTTAAGGCAATCTTTTTAGAAAAGGAGTTCCTTGGTGAAGGAACCGTTGCCTCTAAGGTTGAACTTGATGAAGTTCAACAGGTAGAAGGACCGACATCAATAGCTGAACCTGAGTCGGATATGATTAGATCAGATCCGGAGCCCAATATACCTGCACCATTAAGGCGATCCGGTAGAGTACCGCGTCAGCCGGACAGATACTACGGTTTCTTGGTCCGGGATGGTGATCCCATCGAACTTGATGAGAATAATGAGGATCCGATCACCTATATGGATGCTATGCAGAGACCTGATTCTGAGAAATGGCTTGAAGCCATGAAATCCGAAATGGAGTCCATGAAGGTCAACGATGTATGGACATTGGTTGACCCACCTGAAGGGGTTAAACCCATTGGGTGTAAATGGGTCTTCAAAAGGAAGAGGGGCGCAGACGGAAAGGTGGAGACCTATAAAGCCTGTCTGGTTGCCAAGGGGTATCGTCAACGTTATGGTATTGACTATGACGAGATATTTTCCCTTATGGCAATGCTCAAATCTATTCGGATAATGCTTGCAATAGCTGCCCATCTGGATTATGAGATCTGACAGATGGATGTAAAGACAGCTTTCCTAAATGGAGAGCTGACTGAAGAGGTGTATATGATACAACCTGAAGGGTTTACATCCACAGATGAGTCCAAGGTGTGCAAGCTTCAGAGATCCATTTATGGACTGAAGCAAGCTTCTCGGAGTTGGAACATGCATTTTGATAAGGTGATCAAAACGTATGGCTTCATTAAGAATGGAGAAGAGCCCTGCATCTATAAATGGGCAAATGGTCCAGTTGTGGTATTCCTTGTCTTGTACGTGGATGACATTCTCTTAATCGGGAATGACATCCCCGCACTACAGGGAATAAAAGTTTGGTTGTCATCACAGTTCTCCATGAAGGACTTGGGTGAAGCATCCTACATCCTAGGGATGAAGATCTATAGGGATAGATCTAAAAGGATGCTTGGGTTATCCCAGTCCATGTACATAGACACTGTGCTGAAGAGGTTCAGCATGGAGAATTCTAAGAAGGGCTATCTACCGATAGGCCAAGGAATTTCTCTCTCTAAGAAGGATTGTCCGACAACTCTTGAAGAGAGAGAGCGTATGAGTAGAGTCCCATATGCTTCAGCCGTGGGATCTATCATATACGCCATGACATGTACAAGACCAGATGTGGCATACTCACTAGGAGTAGTGAGTAGATACCAATCTGATTCTGGAGAAAACCACTGGAAAGTGGCTAAAGCCATCCTTAAGTATTTGAGAAATACTAAGGACCAATGGTTGGTTTATGGCGAGTCAGATCTGAAACTTGTGGGGTTCACAGACTCCAGCTTCCAATCTGACCATGATGACAGCAGGAGTGTGTCGGGTTATATCTTTACTCTGAATGGTGGAGCCATCTGCTGGAAGAGTTCCAAGCAGCATACTGTGGCGACTCTGTTTGTGAAGCGAGTACATCGCAGCATCGGATGCCGCGAAGGAAGCTGTGTGGCTGAGGAAATTCATCAATGAGCTTGGAGTAGCATCCTCCTTGATGGTCCAGTCCTGCTCTACTGCGACAGCACTGGTACCATAGCTCAGGTGAAGGAACCAAAGCACATCAGCGGATGAAGCACATCTTGCACCACTTCCACCTGGTCCGAGAGATCGTGGATCGAGGTGACGTCGACCTTCAGAAGATCGACTGAAAGGAGAACCTAGCCGACCCCTTCACTAAAGCCCTGGCAATAAAGGAGTTCGACAACCACAAGTCGAAGATGGGTATTAGATACTGTGCCAAGTGGCTTTAGGACAAGTGGGAGTTGTTGGGAAATGTGTCCTAAAAAGCCAATCGTCAAGCTGTTGACGGTTGAGCAACCAAGTATTGTAATTGATTTGTTAATAAATAAAAATATATTTGGCATTTTCATCATAAGCTTTCATCTTCTAATGAACTCCGTTGTTATGATGAAGTCCTTAGGACTATTTAAGTTCGATAAAGAGAGGATTTATCGATTAGTCCTTAAAACTGTTCACGACCAAATGATAGGCTGTTAATAAGGACGACAGCTTCTATCAAGCATAGGTCGCTGTAGGCCATATGGGTTGGTTGTCCTCTTAACCAAGGAGTGTGGAGACACTGGTATGGCATACAGGTGAGATGTAAGGGTACATCATCATTGAACGTGACCAACTCCAGAGCATTCTGCTGTCGAGAATGTCTCTGATGGGATATAGGTATAAGTGTCCCTTAGACTTGAGATCACCTCAGTGACTTGCAAGCAACTCACTGTGCTTTGGTACTGGACTAACTGAATTTTTAATTCAGGGACGGAAGGCTTCTGGGCACAGTCAAGTACTTGCGAAGTCAGAGTGTGATCGAGATGGGATTGACCACTCCAAGAGTTGGAGAAGAATGAGTCGCTGTATTTCAATTTAGCAAAACCTTGGCCAGGGTAATCCATCAGATGGATTTGATATTTTGAAATACAATGTGGACAACCTGATCAGAGTTGATAGTTGAGCTCTGGGGTGTCCTATGATCATTTTGGTCAAGGGGATGAATTATATGAAAACTATATCCGCATGGGTTCTAAGGATGTTGTTCTACACATTCGACCTATCCGGTCGTCGGGTACATTGCTAGATGGTCACTTCGATTGGTATAGAAATTTATTCCTATGCTACCGGCTTTAGGTTCGGACCTATGAGGTCACACACATTAGAGTTCATGATCCGATCGGATGGTTGATCAACGATTAAGAATCGTTCTAGGGTTAAATGATCAATACGATTGACATTTAACCCAGTGCAAGTGTTGTAGGAGGATTGATTAGTAATTCGATTGCTAATTGGCTTAATTTGATTAAGCCAATGGACTGAGATTAAGTCTAATTAAATATGATTTAATTAGATTAGTTTGGGCTTGATTGGATCAAGTCCAATTGGTTTATTGGGTAAGCCAAGTGCAAGGAAAAACTAGTCCTAGTTCAACTAGGACTTGGGTCAATCTAATTTCTAATTTGATTAAAAAATTAAATCAGATTTAAATATAATTTAATCTGATTAAATTAGGTTCTTAATTGGGTTAAGACCTATTTTAATTGGGTTGATCTAATTTTGATTTGATTTGGTTTGGGAACCCAAATTAAAACAAGTTATGAGACAGAATCCTAGTAGGACTAGGATTCCACCTTGCGCCACATAAGCCTTCTCCACGCCCTCTCTCTTATTCAACGCCAATCTCCACTTATTTTGTGCGACAAAAGCCCTCTCCCAGATCTCTCCCACGTTCACAAAAGGTCTCCTCTCTTCTTTCTTACATGGAAGGTGATTTGGATCAAATCTAAAAGGAATAAGTTTGGATTTCGAATTCTATGAGATAGAGTTTTAGAAATCCAAAACTCTTTCAATTTTGCACCGAATTTATCCAAATTTTTTTTAGAATTTTTGTGGCTTTTAGGGTTTATATTGTACACCCTTTTCTTGTGATCCATGCATGAAAATTGGAGGAGGTGCTCAAGAGTGGGCGTCCCTTTACTTGCCATGTTTGGATAAGCCTTGACTAGGTGTTTGACCTAGACAAGGACTCTATCATATCTCTCTATATAAGACGAGTTTATTCGTGAAATTTTGGGAGATAGTTTTTGAGAGGCCTTTCTGCATCCAAAAATCAGAGAGA
>NW_027332425.1:7714068-7792900 GCF_000442705.2 Elaeis guineensis
ATTAGATGTATTATAGAAACATGTTGATATGATCAACATGTAGTTCATGCTATATTTATATATTTTAATTTTTGATTTAATACTATGTAATAATCATGTAATAGGATCTTAGATCTAGGGATTTTTTGATTTTAGAAAATAAATTTTGATTTATTTTAGTCTTCCGCTGTATGATCTTGAAAAAGTTTCAAGATCTAACCCTGAACCCTAGATCTGGTTCCAACAATACTCTGCCTATTAATCTCAAAATATATCTCTCAAGCTGCTCAATACGTACCGACTAAGCAGTGAGCATCTGAAAAATAATAGAAATGTGAGGGATCAGAGTCTGGACTAAGTCATCCTGGGATGTCGATCTCTGAGCAAAGACTGAAGTGGCAAACTGCTAAGATAGAATGGAGGCAACATACTAGGACATCATCTCAATCTGATCATCTGCTAGTCTGAACTCTAAAGGATGTGTCCTGCTCTCTGACTGTGGAACTGAAGCATGCCTCCTCACAGACTCTGAAGGACCAGCCTCGTGATCAGATATAAACTGAATATCTGGGGATGCTCTGTGATCACGAAGAGGTGAAGATGGTCCCTCCTCCTCTGCTCTATCCTCCGCTCTCTCCTCAACACCCTTTGTCCAACCACCATCAGTCTAAGAGAAACTCATACGATGCAGTGTGTGGTAGTTGATGGTGTCGGAATGAGATAGTCTAGCAACTACCTCTCCCTCAAAACTGATTCCGAACCTTCTAAAAACTAAGGTGAGTGCCATACCAAAAGGCAAGTGAGCCTTGGACCTGTTCAGGGTTTCCCTCATGGCCTCAAACATCAATGCTGGAAGGTTCAGGGGGGTTTGGGTGATCACATGGTACATAATGCAAATGTCCTTACCAGATAGAAGGTCGTGTCTACCACTCTAGAGACAAACAATTTGGTTACCAAGTGATGTAACAGCCTCATCTCAACAGAAAGAATTTTTGCTTTCAATTTATTTAGACTTCCAGTATAGGTTCTCCCTAAGATAACATTAATTCCTTCTACCTTACTAGGGAGCTCCATATTGGTATAGTCTTCACAAGGCAAATATAGTATCTGTCCCAAATGTATTGGATCAAGAATAACATCAATACCTTTTACTGTAGATTTCACTATTCCATTGCTATAGCTCAAATTTAGGTAAAATTCTCTGTCTTGATCGACATAAGTATTTTCCTTTAAAGAGCAGTAAAATTTCTATCCTTGATACTTAATCTTCGATCCAATAGTGAACCCTTCTTTTTCAAAAAACTTAAAATCAATATTTTTCTCGAGTTTCACTTTTCGGTCAGAGAGAGGTACCTTGCTTGGGCTGATTGGGGACTGAGTGGAAGCTAAAGCAGGACCTGGAGTAGGATTGAAGCAGGAGAGGGCTCGGCTATTAATCTCTTTCTACGCACACTCTCTTCCAACCCGCGAACAGATTTTCTCCTCTACGGTAGCTTCGTTTTGGAAGCCATTAGGTCAAGAGAGACTTGAAAGGAGCTTAGGAGACTAAATGTGAGGCAGAGAGGAAAGGATTTTGGAAGGAAAAAGGCAAGGATTTGAGGAGTTAAATCATCTATTTAGAGAAGAGGGGATGATTCTAGGGCAAGCTCGAATCGCCCCAAATGAGGAAGGAAGACGAGAGAAAGTTGGTTCCTTAACAGGTGATTTGAGGAGTGAAAATCAGTGGGAGAAGATATTTGAGAGAAATCTTTGGTTTGAGGAAGAAGAGATGGAGAGCTTTTGGTTCGGTGGAAGGAAGAAGACGAAGGGCTGAGTCAGCTCAAGAAAAAATTCTCAATAAGAAGAGAGCGCCCGAAGGATTTTGACAAATTTACAAGTTTACCCTAGGGTCGACCCTGGGGGTCGACTCATGGTACAAAAAATTCAAAAGAATGATGGGATAATTTCAAAAAAATTTGAAACTCTGAGAGAAGGATGTTTACCCAAATATTGATCATGTGAATGATAGTTTCAAGCTTTTGAGCTCAATAGATTTGGTTCAATAAATTTTTTGGCATTAAGAATTTGGAATCAGAGAGATACTTAAGCTGATCGATCAAGGATTCCTAGTTCTCTCTTAATTTCATAAAATCTTTCTTCACTTAAGGCTTTGGTAAAGATGTCAGTCAATTATTTTTCGATACCAACATAATCAAAAATTATATCTTTATTTTGGACATGTTCTCTTATGAAATGATGCCTAATTTCAATATGTTTTGATCTAGAATGCTGAATTGGATTTTTAGTTAGATTTATAGCACTAGTGTTATCACATCTTATGGGAGTTTCATTGAGTTTGATACCAAAGTCTTCAAGTTGTTACTTAATCCACAAGATTTGGGCACAACAACTTTCGACTGTAATGTATTCGGCCTCGGTCGTAGACAGTGCTACCGAGTTTTACTTCTTGCTAAACCAAGAGATTAAGTTAACTCTAAGAAATTGGCAAGTTCCACTAGTACTTTTTCTATCTAATCTATATCCAGCAAAATTGACATCTGAATATCCTATCAAGTCAATTGATGAGTCCTTAGAATACCATAGTCTTAGAGTTTGTGTACCATTTAAATATCTAAGGATTCTTTTAACTACATTCAAGGGAGATTCTTTCGGATTTGATTGAAAGCAAGCACAAAGACAAACACTAAACATAATATCTGATCTACTAGCAGTTAAATATAATAGAGAACCAATCATGCCTCTATAAAATTTTAAGTCTACATTTTTATCTCCTTTATCTTTGTCAAGCTTACATGATGGGCTCATGAGTGTATCAATTGCTTTAGAGTTCTCCATTCCAAATCTTTTGAGTAGTTCTTTTGTGTACTTGCTTTGGATGATGGAGATTTTTTTCTTTATTTGTTTGATTTGGAGTTCGAGGAAGAATATAAGTTCTCCCATCATGCTCATCTCGAACTCTCCCTGCATGAGCTTAGCAAAATCTTGACAAAGAGTTTCATTAGTAGATCCAAAAATAATGTCATCAACATATATTTGTATAACTAATATATCATTTTTATTTCTTTTAATAAAAAAGGTTGTGTCTATATTTTCTCTTGAAAAATCATTATTAAGCAAAAATTTGCTTAGCCTTTCATACCAAGTCCTAGGTGCTTGTTTCAAACCATATAATGCTTTGTTTAATTTAAAAATATAATTAAAAAAAGTATGATTTTCAAAACCTGGAAGTTGTTCTACATAAATTTCTTCAGTAATATATCCATTTAGAAAAGCACTTTTGACATCCATTTAGAATAACTTAAAATTCATAAAGCAAGCATATGCAAGTAGAAGTCTAATTGCTTCTAATCTAGCAACAGGTGCAAAGGTCTCATCAAAATCAATTCTTTTTTCTTGATTATAATCTTTTACAACTAATCTCACTTTATTTCTTATTATATTTTTATGTTCATCCAATTTATTTCTGTATACCCATTTTGTGTCAATTATTGAATAATTTTTATGTCTTGAAACTAAAGTCCATACATTATTTCTTTCAAATTGATTAAGTTCTTCTTGCATTATATTTATCCAATTATAATTTTTTTTAGCTTCATCTATGGTTTTAGGTTCAAGATGAGAGATAAAAGCAAAATGATTGAATGCATCTCTAAGTGAAGAGTGAATTTTTATACCATGTGTAGGATCACCAATGATTAGTTTCTTGGGATGATTGTGATCATACCTCCATTCTTTGGATAGATCATTTGTACCTAGAGGTTGTTCTTATTGTTCTTCACCTTCCTCATCTTGTTTGTCTTCATGTTCTTCATTATCTTGAATGGTTATCTTTTAGAGTGATCTTCTTCATTCCTTCTATGAGAAGATCTGCATCATCAATACCTTCATTCTTCCTTGAAGGAAGATCGTTAGTTTTATCAAAAATAACATGTATTGACTCCTCTACTATTAAAGTTTTTTTATTGAAAACTCTAAAAGCTTTGCTAGATGAGGAGTAACCAAGAAAAATCATTTCATCAGATTTTGCATCAAATTTTTCTAATCTTTTTTTATCATTGTTCAAAATAAAACATCGACAACCAAAAATATGAAAATATGCAATGTTTGATTTTCTTTCTTTCCAAAGCTCATAAGGAGTTTTCTTTAAAATTAGTCTTATTAAAGCATGATTTAATATATAACATGCCATGTTAATTGCTTCCGTCCAAAAATATCTTGGAAGGTTGCTTTCACATAGCATGGTACGGGCCATTTCTTCAAGAGTTCTATTTTTTCTTTCTACTATTTCATTTTGTTGGGATGTTCTAGGTGCTGAAAAGTTATGGTCAATACCTTTTTCATCACAAAATTTTTTAAAATCTTGATTTTCAAATTCGGTTCCATGATCACTTTGAATATTTTGAACTAAAAAATCTTTTTTATTTGTGACTTTTCGATAAAATTTTGAGAAAACATGAAAAGTTTCATCCTTATGTGCTAAGAAGAAGACCCATGTAAAATGAGAGAAATCATCAATAATCACAAAACCATATCATTTTCCACCTAGACTAGTAGTTCTAGTGGGTCCAAATAAATCCATGTGCAATAGTTCTAATAGCCTAGAAGTTGAAACAATATTTTTAGATTTGAATGAGACTCATGTTTGTCTACCCATTTGGCATGCATCAAAAATTTTATCCTTTTCAAAATTCAATTTGGGTAAGCCGATAATCAATTCTTTTTTAATAAGTTTTGAGAGTGAATGCATGCTAATATGTGCAAGCGTACGATGCCAAAGCCAACTAGTCTCATTAATCTTGACATTCAAGGCTACTAGGCGTTGCATGTTTATTTTGAAAAGATCATTCAAATCTACCATATAAACATTACCATGTCTATGCCCAACAAATTTAATGCCTTCATTAATAGGATTAGTTACAATGCAAACTGAAGATTCAAAAATGACTTTGTATCCTTTATCATAAAATTGACTGATGCTTAATAAATTATATTTTAAACTATCTACTAATAAAATATTTTTAATATACTTAGAGAGAGTGATACCAATGTTACCTATACCGATGATCTTTCCTTTGCCATGTCACCAAAGGTGACCATCCCTCCATTTTTAGCATCAAGTGTGATGAATTGGGATTCATCACCAGTCATGTGTCTTGAGCACCCGCTATCAAGATACCATCTCTGGTTTGTTCCTTGGGATGCAAGACACACCTATACACAAGAATCAAATTTTGACTTTAGGTATCCAAATTTTCTTGGGTCTTTTTTGGTTAGTCATAATGGTTCCTTTTGGAACCCATATTTTTTTTACATTGAAATTTTTAGATTTGTTAGAAAAACATGAATAGGATTTATATCCTATTCTACCACATTTAAAGTAAGTTATATTTAAAAACTTGTTGTATAATTAGTTTACAAAGATATTTTTCAAAAATTTTTGTTTTTTTAAAAGGTTATATCCAAGACCGGCTTTATCATAAATCGCCTTTTGATTGTCAAGTATCATGTGAAGTTTATTTGAACTTAAAGTGAATATTTCAACCATTGATTTTAACTTGACAATCTCATTTTTTAAGTTCAGATTTTTTTGAGACAGGATTGATTTTTTATTTGAAATACTCTCATTTTCTTTTAGTAAAGATTGATTATTTGATTTTAATTCTTTGTTCTTTACCCCTAGCTTCTTTAGTTCATCAATTAGGTCATAAAATACTTCATAAAGTTCTTCAAAGATAAAGTCAATAGGAGTTTCAGTATTTACCTCATTTTCATGTGCCATAAGGCACAAGTTGGCTTGTTCATTTGAGTCTTCTTCTTCGAAACTTGACTCATCACTTTCTCTCCATGTAGCCATCGTGGCCTTCTTCTTGTACTTCTTGGGACCCTTCTTCAGTTGTGGGCATTCAGACTTAAAGTATCTCAGTTTCTTGCATTCATAACAAATAAGGGGTTGCTCCTTATCCTTCTCTTTACTATGTTCCCCTTTTGTAGGTAGCCTCCTCCTCATTCCTTGTCTTTTTTTCTTTAAGAACTTCTTAAATCTTCTAGTAATGAGGGCCATTTATTCATCCTGCTCTTCATTTTCTGTATCATCAGATTCTTCATCAGGTTGAGCAGTGGATTTGAGAGTGATTATCCTCTTCTTTTTGACATCTTCTTCTTGGTGTTGTTTCATGCTTAGCTTGTAAGTCATCAGTGATCCTAGAAGCTCCTCCAAGGATAAGATATTCAGATCTTTGGCTTCTTGGATTGCGGTCACTTGGGCCTCCCAAGTCTTTGGTAAAGACCTAAGAATCTTTCTTACGAGATCACTATTAGAATAAGACTTACCAAGACTTTGTAGACCATTAATAATATCAGTAAAATGAGTAAACATCTCAATTATTGATTTATCATGCTGTTGGGAAATGTGTCCCAAAAAGCCAATCGTCAAGCTGTTGACGGTTGAGCAACCAAGTATTGTAATTGATTTGTTAATAAATAAAATATATTTGGCATTTTCATCATAAGCTTTCATCTTCTAATGAACTCCGTTGTTATGATGAAGTCCTTAGGACTATTTAAGTTCGATAAAGAGAGGATTTATCGATTAGTCCTTAAAACTGTTCACGACCAAATGATAGGCTGTTAATAAGGACGACAGCTTCTATCAAGCATAGGTCGCTGTAGGCCATATGGGTTGGTTATCCTCTTAACCAAGGAGTGTGGAGACACTGGTATGGCATACAGGTGAGATGTAAGGGTACATCGTCATTGAACGTGACCAACTCCAGAGCATTCTACTGTCGAGAATGTCTCTGATGGGATATAGGTATAAGTGTCCCTTAGACTTGAGATCACCTCAGTGACTTGCAAGCAACTCACTGTGCTTTGGTACTGGACTAACTGAATTTCTAATTCAGGGACGGAAGGCTTCTGGGCACAGTCAAGTACTTGCAAAGTCAGAGTGTGATCGAGATGGGATTGACCACTCCAAGAGTTGGAGAAGAATGAGTCGCTGTATTTCAATTTAGCAAAACCTTGGCCAGGATAATCCATCAGATGGATTTGATATTTTGAAATACAATGTGGACAACCTGATCAGAGTTGACAGGAGAGCTCTGGGGTGTCCTATGATCATTTTGGTCAAGGGGATGAATTATATGAAAACTATATCCGCATGGGTTCTAAGGATGTTGTTCTACACATTCGACCTATCCGGACGTCGGGTACCATTGCTAGATGGTCACTTCGATTGGTATAGGAATTTGTTTCTAGGCTACCGGCTTAGGTTCGGACCTATGAGGTCACACACATTAGAGTTCATGATCCGATCGGATGGTTGATCAACGATTAAGAATCATCATATGGTTAAATAATCAATACGATTGACATTTAACCCAGTGCAAGTGTTGCAGGAGGATCGATTAGCAATTTGATTGCTAATTGACTTAATTTGATTAAGCCAATGGGCTGAGATTAAGTCTAATTAAATATGATTTAATTAGATTTGATTTGGGCTTGATTGGATCAAGTCCAATTGGTTGATTGGATAAGCCAAGTGCAAGGAAAGACTAGTCCTAGTTCAACTAGGACTTGGGTCAATCTAATTTCTAATTTGATTAGAAAATTAAATCAGATTTAAATCTAATTTAATCTGATTAAATTAGGTTCTTAATTAGGTTAAGACCTATTTTAATTGGGTTGATCTAATTTTGATTTGATTTGGTTTGGGAAACCAAATTAAAACAAGTTATGAGACAGAATCCTAGTAGGACTAGGATTCCACCTTGCACCACATAAACCTTCTCCACACCCTCTCTCTTATTCAACGCCAATCTCCACTTATTTTGTGCGAAAAAAGCCCTCTCCCAGATCTCTCCCACGTTCACAAAAGGTCTCCTCTCTTCTTTCTTACATGGAAGGTGATTTGGATCAAATCTAAAAGGAATAAGTTTGGATTTCGAATTCTATGAGATAGAGTTTTAGAAATCCAAAACTCTTTCAATTTTGCACCGAATTTATCCAAATTTTTTTTGAAATTTTTGTGGCTTTTAGGGTTTACATCGTGCACCCTTTTCTGTTGATCCATCCACGAAAATATGAAGGAGGTGCTCAAGAGTTGGGCGTCCCTTTACTTGCCATGTTTGGATAAGCCTTGACTAGGTGTTTGACCTAGACAAGGACTCTATCATATCTCTCTATATAAGACGAGTTTCTTCGTGAAATTTGAAGGGGAGATAGATATTTGAGAGACCTTTCTGCCATCCAAAAATCAGAGAGAAATTCCTTTGGGTCATGGAGATATAAAAGACGCAAGTTTGGGTGTCTAGAGAGAAAAACGTGAAGAAGAAGAGGGTCTTCTTCTAGGGTTTTTATTTTCATATCTTTCCTCCTTCCATCTTGAGTTTCCTGAGAGCGTCTCAGATCTGAAACTCCTCCTTCTACTTTCCATCTTTGGAAGAGTCCAAATCAAGAAGAAGGAGGCACCTGATCAACCATCAAAGAAGGATCAGCGCAGTACTAGCATACTGTGCTGATTTCCTGAAGCAGGACTTCTGATCGAGATTCGTGGGCTCGTGTGGACGACTCCTAGAGGCCGGACGCGTGTGCGGCTTGCAACATCATCCTCAAGCCCAGATCAGCAAGGTTAGAACGTCTAACTTGCAAGGTAATAGATCTGATCTATTATTTAATACATACATTAGATGTAGTATAAAAACATGTTGATATGATCAACATGTAGTTCATGCTATATTTATATATTTTAATTTTTGATTTAATACCATGTAATAATCATGTAATAGGATCTTAGATCTAGGGATTTTCTGATCTTAGAAAATAAATTTTGATTTATTTTAGTCTTCCGCTGTATGATCTTGAAAAGTTTCAAGATCTAACCCTCTTTTTCAAGATCTAACCCTGAAACCCTAGATCTGGTTCCTACACATGCTCCATTTTAAAAAGTTCATATTTATGCACAGGCATGTTGATTTTTGATTCCTTCACTTGATTAGTTCCTTCATGAGTTACTTCTAATCTATCCCATATTTTCTTAGCTGACATGCATGTTGAAATACGATTAAATTCATTAGCATCTAGAGCACAATACAAAATATTCATGGCTTTAGCATTTAGTTGAGCCATTTTCTTATCAACCTCATCCCATTCTTTTTTGAGTTTGGTTGATTCCACACCATTAATTATTTTAATGGATGTGTGTAGTCCATTTACTATGATACTCCATATATCATAGTCAAGTGCTTGAATAAAAATTTTCATCCTAGCTTTTCAATAAGTATAATTTGATCCATTGAAAAGTGAAGGTCAGTTTGTGGACTGCCCCTCGGCTAATGAAGTGCCTGTAAGAACCAGATCTAGGGTTTCAGGGTTAGATCTTGAAACTTTTTTAAGATCAAGCAGTGGAAAACTAAAACAAATAAAAATTTATTTTTTAAAATTAGAGAATCTCTAGATCTATGATCCTATTACATGATTATTACATAGTATTAAATTAGAAATTAAAATATATAGAGCATGAACTACATGTTGATCATATCAACATGTTTCTATACTACATCTAATGTATGTATTAAACAATAGATTAGATCTATTACCTTGCAAGTTAGATGTTCTAACCTTGTTGATCTAGGCTTGAGGATGACGTTGCAAACCACACATGCATCTGATCTCTAGGAGTCATCCACACGAGCTCACGAATCTCGACCAGAAGTCCTACTTCAGGAAATCAGCATAGTATGCTAGTACTGCGCTGATCCTTCTTCGATGGTTGATCAGGTGCCTCCTTCTTCTTGATTTGGACTCTTCCAAAGATAAAAAGTAGGAGGAGGAGTTTCAAATCTGAGACACTCTCTGAAAACTCAAAATGGAGGAAGGGAAGAGATGAAACTAACAACCCTAGAAGAAGACCCTCTTCTTCTTCTCTTTACTCTCTCCTAGACACCCTGTCTTATGTCTATTATATCTCCATGATCCAAAGGTCTTTCTCTCTAATTTTTAAATACCCCAAAGGTCTCTTAAATTTTATGTTCTTCAAAAATTTCATGAAAAAATTTATTTTATAGAGAGAGATACGATAGAGTCTTTGTCTAGGTCAAATACCTAGTCAAGGTTTATCCAAACATGGCAAGATAAGGGGTGTCCAACTCTTGGGCTCCTCCTCCTTATTTTTGTACTTGGACCATAAGCAAAAAGTTCACAATATGTGCCCTAAAATATATAAAAATATCAAAAAAAATTTGGATAAATTCGGTGCAAAAAGGAAAGAGTTTTGGATTTCTAAAACTCTATCTCATAAAATTTGAAATCCAAACTTATTTCTACTTTGATTTGATCCACAACCACTTTCCATATATGAAAAAAGAGAGAAAGCCTTTTAGATGTGGGAAAGATCTGAGAGAGGGCTTTTGTCACACAAAACAAGAGGGGATTGGCATGGAATAAGAGAGAGGGCATGGGGGGGCTTATGTGGCGCAAGGTGGAATCCTAGTCTTACTAGGATTCTATCTTATGACTTGTTTTAATTTGGTTTCTCAAACCAAATCAAACCAAAATTAGATCAACCTAACTAAAATAGGTCTTAACTCAATTAAAAACCTAATTTAATCAGATTAAATTAGATTTAAATCTGATTTAATTTTCTAATCAAATTAGAAATTAGGTTGACCCAAGTCCTAATTAAACTAGGATTAGTTTTTTTCTTGCACTTGGCTTATCCAATAAATCAATTGAACTTGATCCAATCAAGCCCAAACTAAATCTAATTAAATCATATTCAATTAGACTTAATTTCAGCCTATTGGCTTAATCAAATTAAGCCAATTAGCAATCGAATTGCTAATCGATCCTCCTGCAACACTTGCACTAGGTTAAATATCAATCGTATTGATCATTTAACCCTAGAACAATTCTTAATCATTGATCAACCATCCGATCGAATCATGAACTCTAATGTGTATGACCTCATACATTTGAACCTAAGTCAGTAGTACATAAATAAATTTTTATACCAATCGAAGTGACCATCTGCAATGGTACCCGACGATCGGATAGGTCGAATGTGTAGAACAATATCCTTAGAACCCATGCGGATATAGTTTCCATATAATTCATTCTCTTGATCAAAATAATCATAGAATACCTCAGAGTTCAACTGTCAACTCTAATCAGGTTGTTCATATTGTATTTCAAAATATTAAATCCATCTGATGGATTACCCTGGCCAAGGTTTTGCTAAATTGAAATACAGTGACTCATTCTTCTCTAACTCTTGGAGTGGTCAATCCCATCTTGATCACACTCTGACTTCGCAAGTACTTGACTATGCCCAAAATCATTCCGTTACTGAATTAAAAATTCAGTTAGTCCAGTGCCAAAGTACAGTGACTTGCTTGCAAGTCACTGAGGCGATCTCAGGTCTAAGGGATACTTATACCTATATCCCATCAGAGACATTCTCGACAGTAGAATGCTCTGGAGTTGGTCACGTTCAATGATGATGTACCCTTATATCTCATCTGTATGCCATACCAGTATCTCCACACTCTTTGGTTAAGAGGACAACCAACCCATATGACCTATAGCGACCTATGCTCGTAGAAGCTGTCGTCCTTATTAACAGCCTATCATTTGATCGTGAACAGTTTTAAAGACTAATCGATAAATCCTCTCTTTATCGAATCTGAATAGTCCTAAGGATTTCATCATAACAACAAAATTCATTAGAAGATAAAAGCTTATGATGAAAATGCTAAAAATATTTTATTTATTAACAAATCAATTACATTGCTTGGTTGCTCAACCGTCAACAGCTTGACGATTGGCTTTTGAGACATATTTTCCAACAACTCCCACTTGTCCTAAAGCCACTCGGCACAGTATCTAATATCCATCTTCGACTTATGGTTGTCGAACTCTTTTATTGCCAGGATTTTAGTGAAGGGATCGGCCAGGTTCTCCTTTCCATCGATCTTCTGAAGGTCGACATCACCTCGATCCACGATCTCTCAGATTAGGTGGAAGTGATGCAAAATATGCTTTGTCTACTAATGTGCTTTGGGTTCCTTCGCCTGAGCTATGGCACCAGTGCTGTCGCAGTAGAGCAGGACCGAACCATCGAGGGAGGGTGCTACTTCGAGCTTGATGATGAATTTCTTCAGCCACACAGCTTCCTTCATGGCATCCGATGCTGTGATGTACTCTACTTCAGAAATAGAGTCTGCCATAGTATGCTGCTTGGAACTCTTCCAGCAGATAGCTCCACCATTCAGAGTAAAGATACAATCCGACATGCTTCTGCTGTCATCATGATCAGATTGAAAGCTAGAATCTGTGAACCCCACAAGTTTCAGATCTGACGCGCCATAAACCAACCATTGGTCCTTAGTATTTCTCAAATACTTAAGGATGGCTTTAATCACTTTTCAGTGATTTTCTCCAGGATTAGATTGGTATCTACTCACTACTCCTAGTGAGTATGCCACATCTGGTCTTGTACATGTCATGGCGTACATGATAGATCCCACGACTGAAGCATATGGGTCTCTACTCATACGCTCTCTCTCTTCAAGAGTTGTCAGACAATCCTTTTTAGAGAGAGAAATTTTATGGCCTATCAGTAGATAGCCCTTCTTGAAATTCTCCATGCTGAACCTCTTCAACACAGTGTCTATGTACGTGGACTAGGATAACCCAAGCATCTTTTTATATCTATCTCTATAGATCTTTATCCCTAGGATGTAGGATGCTTCACCTAAATCCTTCATGGAGAACTGCGATGACAACCAAACTTTTATTCCCTGTAATACGGGGATGTCATTTTCGATTAAGAGAATGTCATCCACGTACAAAACAAGAAATACCACAACTGGACCATTTGCCTATTTATAGATGCAGGGCTCTTCTCCATTCTTAACGAAGCCATATATTTTGATCACCTTATCAAAATGCATGTTCCAACTCCGAGAAGCTTGCTTCAATCCATAAATGGATCTCAGAAGCTTGCACACCTTGGACTCATCTGTCGATGTAAACCCCTCAGGTTGTATCATATACACCTCTTCGATCAGCTCTCCATTCAGGAAAGCTGTCTTTACATCCATTTGCCAGATCTCATAATCCAGATGGGCAGCTATTGCAAGCATTATCCGAATGGATTTGAGCATTGCCATGGAGGAAAATGTCTCATCATAGTCAATACTATAACATTGATGATTCTCCTTGGTAATCAGACGGGCTTTATAGGTCTCCACCTTTCTATCTACACCCTTTTTCCTTTTGAACGCTCATTTACACCCAATGGGTTTAACCCCTTCAGGTGGGTCAACCAATGTCCATACATCGTTGACCTTCATGGACTCCATTTCAGATTTCATGGTTTCAAGCCATTTCTCAAAATCAAATCTCTGCATTGCATCCATATAGGTGATCGGATCCTCATCATTCTCATCGCATTCGATGGATCACCATCCCAGACCAAGAAATCGTAGTATCTGTCTGGCTGATGCGGTACTCTATCGGATCATCTTAATGGTGCAGGTACATTGGGCTTCGAATCTGATCTAATCAAATCCGACTCAGGTTCAGCTATTGGTGTCGGTCCTTCTACCTGTTGAACTTTATCAAGTTCAACCTTAGAGGCAACAGTTCCTTCACCAAGGAACTCTTTTTCTAAAAAGATTGCCTTAAGGCTAACGAATACCTTTTGTTCATCAGCATGGTAGAAAAAATATTCTTTGATCTCTTTGGGGTACCCGATGAATGTGCATTTGTTAGACCTAGGTCCAAGTTTGTTTGTGACTAATCGTTTGACAAAGGTCGGGCACCCCCAGACCCTAAGGTGTGAAAGTGCTGGCTTACGCCCTGTCCATATCTCATATGGAGTCTTAATTACAGACTTACTTGAAATCCTATTTAATAGAAAACAGGCCGATTCGAGTGTATATCCCCAGAAGGATATCGGCAAGCTAGCAAAATCCATCATGGATCGGACCATATCTAACAGAGTTTGATTTCTTCTTTCAAAAACACCATTATGCTGTGGTGTTCCTGGAGGAGTCCATTGGGAGAGAATCCCATTCTCTCCTAGATATATGAGAAACTCACTAGAAAGATATTCTCCTCCTCGATCAGATCGAAGAGTTTTAATACTCTTCCCAATTTATTTTTCTACTTCACTTCAGAATCGTTTGAACATTTCAAATGAATCCGACTTATGTTTCATCAGATAGACATATCCATATCTGGATAGATCATCCATAAAAGTTATGAAGTAGAAATATCTACCTCTAGCACTTGTACTCATGGGCCCACATACATCAGTATGTACTAGGCCCAAGAGCTCAATAGCTCTCTCATCTTTTACAGTAAAAGATGACTTGGTTATTTTATCAAGAAGACAGGACTCACAGATTGGAAGTGATTCACAATCACTGACTTAGAGGATTCCCTCTTGAGTCAACCTATTTATTCTGTTCTTATTTATATGACCTAGCCTATAGTGCCATAAGTAGAAATCTGACACACTATCTAATCTAGGATGCTTGCTAGTAAAATAGACTCTTATCGGACTTGATCTTTCTGGTCTGGCCCTACATTGATGTCCCAGCTTGAACTTCCACCTTCTTCACTTTCTTCTTCTTATTCTTCTTTCCTTTCTTAAAGGGTTGAGAATCAGAAGACGAACCTCCCACTAAGTTCACCGACTCCTTATGGAGTGGGTGATCCTTCTCAAAGTTCTGAAGCAACCCTAGTAACCCATGGTAGTTCACTTCAGGCTTTGTCATTCTATAATGAGTGAGGAATGGGAGATAAGACTTGGGCAACGAGTTTAGTATTGCATCCTTCCCAAGCTGCTCATGCAAGAAAAAGTCGAGCTTGCTCAATCGTTCCATCAGCTCGATCATATACAATACGTGATCAGTGATAGAGGCACCATCCCGTATTTTGGCGTTGAAGATGGCACAACTAGTCTTGTGCCTCTCCACATCATCGGGTGTGCCAAAGGCATCCTCCAACACTTGAAGCATGTCCTTTGGCTGAGCCATCTCGAATCTACGACTGAACTCGTCGCTCATGGTAGCCAGCATGATATAGTGCATCGTGGTTCGATCACTGAACCACTTTTGGTAAGTATCTCTGATTGTTCCACATGCATTGGCAGCTGGCTCCTCAAATGCAGGATCCATTATTACATATAGGATCCGTTCATGCTCCAGGACTATCTTCAACTTTCGGTATCAGCTATCGAAGTTGGGTCCCACCAACTTATCATTGTCCAACAATGATCGGAGTGATAGAAAAGTGGCCATATCTGCACAAAAGAAAACCATAACCTAATTAGTAATTGATTCATTAAATATAAAGATTTAGACTTTAATCAAAAGGTTTCTCCCACTATTTTATTCGAATTGGTAGCCTCTACCTCCAATTCGAGGAATTATCTTAATTCCTCAGTGGGTACTAGAATCTACTTAGACTGCACACAAGCCAACTTTGGTTGGCCAACCCATGTACATCTAAGGGTAGATTCATAACCAATTATTTCTCTAAATAATTTCTAGTAATTTTAATTTTGCCCCAGAAACCTAATCAGTAGGCTTTGGCCTCCACTGTAAGGATCCGGTTAGGTCCAACCATTAACATGACCATACTTGGTACATCTAACCAACGAATGATTAAGCCCAACTTTGGTTGGCTCACCTAACCACCATAGAGAGATACTTTCAAGTCGTCATATGATGAGTGATAATTTCATTAGTCAACAAGCACCAGGCCTTTGGGTCTGCAATGATTATTGAGTTAATGGACTCATTATCAAACACCTTAATGGGAGGCTATGACTCAGTTATCTCCATAACTTTGTCATTTTAAGGACCTAATAATTTTAGAAGATTTTAATGATTTAGAGGATGAGGTCAGATGAACCAGCTTATCATGATCCTCCCAATGGCTTCACCAAGTCAGCTTAAGGGAGACCATTAAAAGGGCTGGTCTAGGAGCACCTAAATCAGTCACACTGATTTACCTAGCTGATATGGGTCAGCTCGAATAGTCAAGTGATCTGATCAAAATATAATTTCACCAAGAGGCTAGGTAAGTTCGACCAGTGGGAGGGTCGGCCAAAGCTTGCCTTAGATACCATCAAAAATGGCCAGGTAAACGGGCTCCCAATTAAAAACCACCGGTCTGGTTTACCTTAGACACTAACTGGTTTAATTAGTTTCAATTAGATCAACCTAACAGTTCGTGCTAGATCGCTTAGCCAAGAATCAAGTCCATTTGGTTCTCGTTAAAGACATGGACTTGACCAACTATAACTATTGTAATTGATCTAGAGAATCCTTGACCTAATCTAAGACAATAATTGATTAGATTTAGTCAATTCTCTAATTAAGTTCATCTTTAATCTAACCATAGGTCTAACCCAATTAATGGACCTAATTCTCACTATTCCATTAACCTAATGTATTATGGTTTGTGTCTTAGGTTCTTCAATTCATAATCTTAGAACCTAATCAAACAACTTAATTCTTAATTAAGTTTTGGGCTGAGGGTTGGGTTCGACTTTTTGAAAATAATTTTTATGTTTGTAAAATAATTTTACAATATAGTTCTAGCAACCATATTACATGTTTGATTTATAATCAAGATACAAATAAAATAAACATGAAACTACTTTAGATGTAATCTAAATAGGTTCATGTAATTGAAACAATTTCAACTTTAAATAATTTTTTTGCACAAAAATTATTAACAAAGATTTTATTTAGATTTAAATATCTTTTAAATTTAATAAATCATAAATTTAATCTAGACCATATCTAATAAATTTATGATTAAAGATAGATCTACACGAACTAGGACAATCTTTGCACTGTAAGGGGTAAACCTTACAGTAGGACAACCTTGCAGTTCATGATTGATCTAAAATTTTAATTTTAGATTTAATAATTAGATTATAAATTAGATCTAATCTAAGAAATAATCTAAGCATGTATAAATAATCATGAAATAAACAACTTGGGCTCTGATACCAATTGTAGGAATCAGATCTAGGGTTTCAGGGTTAGAACTTGAAACTTTTTCAAGATTAGACAGCAAAAGACTAAAATAAATCAAAATTTATTTTTTAAAATTAGAGAATCCCTAGATCTAAGATCCTATTACATGATTATTATATAGTATTAAATCAAAATTAAAATATATAGAGCATGAACTACATGTTGATCATATCAACATGTTTCTATACTACATCTAATGTATGTATTAAACAATAGATCAGATCTATTAATTTGCAAGTTAGATATTCTAACCTTGCTAATCCAGGTTGAAGATGATGTTGCAAATCGCACATGCATCCGATCTCTAGGAGTCATCCACACGAGCCCATGAATCTCGATCAGAAGTCCTACTTCAGGAAATCAGCACAGTATGCTAATACTGTATTGATCCTTCTTCGATGGTTGATCAGGTACCTTCTTCTTCTTAATTTGGACTCTTCCAAAGATGAAAATTAGGAGGAGGAGTTTCATATCTGAGATGCTCTCAGAAAACTCAAGATGGAGGAAGGGAAGAGATGAAACTAACAACCCTAGTTCTTCTTCTCTTTACTCTCTCCTAGACACCCTGTCTTGTGTCTATTATATCTCCATGACCCAAAGATCTTTTTCTCTAATTTTTGGATGCCCCAAAGGACTCTCAAAGCTCTATATTCTTCAAAAATTTTATGAAAAAATTTATTTTATAGAGAGAGATATGATAGAGTCATTGTCTAGGTCAAATACCTAGTCAAGGCTTATCCAAACATGGCAAGATAAGGGGTGCCCAACTCATGGGCTCCTCCTCCTTATTTTTGTACATGGACCACTAGCAAAGGGTACACAATGTATGCCCTAAAATCTGTAAAAATTTTAAAAAAAAATTGAATAAATTTGATGCAAAAAGAAAAGAGTTTTGGATTTCTAAAACTCTATCTCATAAAATTTGAAATCCAAACTTATTCCTACTTTGTTTTGATCCACAACCACTTTCCATGTATGAAAGAAGAGAGGAAGCCTTTTGGATGTTGGAAAGACCTGGGAGAGTGCTTTTGTCACACAAAACAAGAGGGATTGGCATGGAATAAGAGAGAGGGCGTGGGGGGGCTTATGTGGCGCAAGGTAGAATCCTAGTCTTACTTAGATTCTATCTTATGACTTATTTTAATTTGATTTCTCAAACCAAATCAAACCAAAATTAGATCAACCCAATTAAAATAGGTCTTAACCCAATTAAGAATCTAATTTAATCAAATTAAATTAGATTTAATTTTTTAATCAAATTAAAAATTAGGTTGACCCAAGTCCTAATTGAACTAGGACTAGTTTTTTTCTTGCACTTGGCTTATCCAATAAACTAATTGGACTTGATCCAATCAAGCTCAAACTAAATTTAATTAAATCATATTTAATTAGACTTAATCTCAGCCCATTGGCTTAATCAAATAAAGCCAATTAGCAATCGAATTGCTAATCGATCCTCCTGCAACATTTGCACTAGGTTAAATGTCAATCGTATTGATCATTTAACCCTAAAACAATTCTTAATCATTGATCAACCATCCGATCGGATCATGAACTCTAATGTGTGTGACCTCATAGGTCCGAACCTAAGCTGATAGTATAGAAATAAATTTCTATACCAATCGAAGTGACCATCTAGCAATGGTACCCGACAATCGGATGATCGAATGTGTAGAACAACATCCTTAGAACCCATATGGATATAGTTTTCATATAATTCATCCCCTTGATCAAAATGATCATAGGGCACCTCAGAGTTTAACTGTCAACTCTGATCAGGTTATCCAGATTGTATTTTAAAATATTAAATGCATCTGATGGATTACTCTGGCCAAGGTTTTGCTAAATTGAAATACAGTGACTCATTCTTCTCTAACTCTTGGAGTGGTCAATCCCATCTTGATCACACTCTGACTTTGCAAGTACTTGACTATGCCCAGAAGCCTTCCATTACTGAATTAAAAATTTAGTTAGTCCAGTATCAAAGCACAGTGAGTTACTTACAAGTTACTGTGGCGATCTTAGGTCTAAGAGACACTTATACCTATATCCCATCAGAGATATTCTCGACAGTAGAATACTCTAGAGTTGGTCACGTTCAATGATGATGTACCCTTACATCTCACCTGTATGCCATACCAGTATCTCTACACTCCTTGATTAAGAGGACAACCAACCCATATGGCCTACAGCGATTTATGCTCGATAGAAACTGTCGTCCTTATTAACAGCCTATCATTTGGTCGTGAACAGTTTTAAGGACTAATCGATAAATCCTCTCTTTATCGAATCTGAATAGTCCTAAGGACTTCATCATAACAATGGAATTCATTAGAAGATAAAAGCTTATGATGAAAATGCCAAATATATTTTATTTATTAATAAATCAATTACAATGCTTGGTTGCTCAACTGTCAATAGCTTGACGATTGGCTTTTGGGATATATTTTCCAACAGTGCCAACTTGAGTTGCCATAGATCTTTAGCTCTTTGATGGTTAAATCAAAGTAGGACTAGAGCATCAAGCTCTGATACCACTTGTTGTCCAGCTATGCAACCCAAGAGGGGGGGTGAATTGAGATTTTAAAAATTTAAAGTTAATTTATAATTATGAGGATTATTTAACAATAAGCAAGATAAATGTGGAGAGTAAAATTTATATATGGTATAGAAGTTGGACGCAAAAATGCAAGAAGATATAAAAATTTAAAAGGAGAGCAA
Source organism: Elaeis guineensis (assembly GCF_000442705.2). Lineage (NCBI taxonomy): Eukaryota > Viridiplantae > Streptophyta > Magnoliopsida > Arecales > Arecaceae > Elaeis > Elaeis guineensis. The sequence continues at coordinate 7,733,829 of NW_027332425.1, forward strand.
GTAAGCACAACACAAAAAAAAGATTTATAGTGGTTTGATGCCAACCTTGCACCTACGTCCACTCTCCAAGCTCTTATTTGGAAATTCAAATCCACTAAACTGTATTCAATCTGAATACAACATCGAAACCTCCAACTCTAGCTATTCCAAGCTAGAACATTTATTTTTTTGGTACAACCAACCCAATACAATCTGATTCAAGGTTCAGATCAACCTTTCCATGTTTTAGAATCCTTCCAAAATAAAATATCAACTCAAAATAGAGTATAGCAGTTAATCACACAGAAATACAGATGTAGCTCTTTTAATGAGCAAATAAAGTTTTAAATATACTTTACACAATAAGAATGAAGCTCTTCTGATTTCCCTCAAGGTGGTTGAAGACTTGAATGAGCTCTTGAGGGGTTGGTGAACTTGAAATAAAAGCTTCTTGAACTTTTAAGAGAGCTCTTGCTTAGGGTTGAAATGAATGCTTGAAAAATCTTTTCAAAATCTTGTTGATTCCCTCCTTTAAGTGCCTTTTATAACTTTAAATAATGGTAAAGAGTAATCTGGACTGAAATAGAGCCATTGGAGCACATTAAATGGGCATTAAATGCAGCCAAAATGAGCTAAAAACTAGATGTTGCAAATTTTTTTGTCATAGGAGTCGACTCATAGGGTCGACTCATGCTCATGAGTCGACTCATGGGGTTGACTTCTGTGGCACAGAACAGAAAATGACTGTTCTGTAATTTTGGCCTACACAGCAGTAGAGGTTGACTCATAGGATCGACTCATGCTCAGGGGTCGACTCATGGGGTCGACTCACAAAGTGTGCCAGCCAAAGAATTCAGCATGTCGTTCAACCCCTTTTGCCATGAGTCGACTCAAGGGTCGACTCAAATATATAAACATAATTTTTTTTGAAAATATATATTCAAAAATATTAAAATTACCTCCAATAGATTACAAATCTTGTGTTCTTACTCTTGAGGCTTTCGAATCAGAACTTGGTAAAATTATGATTTTGCCCCTGAAATAAATAAATCTTTTTCTAAGCCAAAATCATTAGTAACCCCTCAAATGCTTTGTAATCATCAAAATCAATTCAAGGAGCAATAGCATTCGAAGATGAATTTCTAATTTATCAAAAAATAATAACTCCATATTGAAATTTTTTTATCAAAAATTTTAATAGAATTTTCTCTAAAATAAAAATATTTTTATATTTAATTATAATTTAGTAGCATACAAAATAGTACATAAAATAATTAAATTATAATAAGTAACAGCAATGTGTATTGTGTTAGTGAAAAAAATAATTAATCAAATAATTAAATAATTTCAATAGTAGCACTAAAAAATAATATGCAATAAATATAATTAATCAAATAATTTTCTTCACCCCATCTCCTCCGGTCGTCGCCTCCCCAGCCCCATCCCTGCTGGCCCCGGCCTCGTCCCTGCTGGCCGACCCGACCCCATCCCCATTGAATAGGCCCCATCCCCCCGACCCCGGCCTCATCCCTGCTGGCCCGGCCCAGCCCCATCCCCATCGGCCCAACCCCATCCCCGTCGCCCCCCCGATGGCCCGAGAAAAACCAAAAAAAAAAAACTTACCAACGGCAGATGCAGGCACTGTCGGCCCGACCTGGCCCCATCCCCACCGGCCCAACCCGACCCCATCCCCACCGGCCCAGCCCGACCCCATCCCCATTGGCCCTACCCCATCCCCGTCGGCCCCCCAGTGGCCCGAGAAAACACAAAAAAAAAGAAAAAAAAAACTTAACGACGGTGGATGCAGGCACCACCGGCCCAACCCGACCCGGCCCCATTCCTGTCGGCCCTGACCCCATCCCCGTCGGCCCGACCCGGCCCATCCCCATCAGCCCCCCGATGGCCTGAGAAAACACCCAAAAAAAAAAAATTATCGATGATGGATGCAGGCACCATTGGACCGACCCCATCCCCACCGGCCCCGACAACATCCCCATCGGCCTGACCCGGTTCCATCCCCGCCGGTGTCTCCCCATCCCCGATGGCCCACCGGTGGCCCGAGAAAACACCAAAAAAAAAACCTTACCTTACCGGCGGATGGCGACGGCGACGGCGACGGTGATGGCGACGTGATGGTGGTTGGATGGTAGATGCAGGGGGAGAGGGGGAGAGGGGACTAGTTTTACGCGAAATCAAGGGGGGGAGGGGAAGAAAATGGGTTTCGGGATGGGATGCGACCTATTAGTGATGAAAATTTTATCGCTAATAATTTATTTTCACTACTAATAATTACTTAAAAATATTATTTACGATGAAATGAAAAATTTCATCGCTAATAGTTTTCGCCAAAAAAAAATTTCCCGCTAAAAAGATTTTCCCACCAATAAAAATTATTTATGATGAAAAACTTTGCATCGTTAATTATGTTATTAGCGATGGAAAAATATTTTCGTTGCTAATAATTACTAAATTTTTTTTTGTTTTAAAAAAATTTGTAACGAAAATAAACATGAGCCATGTGATGCAATTTAACTCCTTGGTTGGTGGGTCTTTCATAGAAAGTTTTTATATATATAGCCAAGTTAGGATCAGAAAATAAACATGAGCCATGTGATGCAACTTAACTCCTTGGTTAGTGGGTCTTCCATAGAAAGTATATATATATATAGCCAAGTTAAGATCAGATCAATAGTATTTGGACTCAGATATGATCATATCAAAATTCTATAATAGAAGTTCTAAATCAATGATTCAAGCCGTTGAATGTGATTTAATATCTCAAAGCTGCTTGTACAAAAAAAATCATATGATTTCTAATCCTTAACTTATGTATCCATGAGTCAAAAATTGAATAGTCCAAATAAAATTAAATTAGATATATTTTTTTTGATCATTTGATGCATAGGTTAAAGATCTTCAAATCATATAATATTTTTGTATACAAGCAGTTTTGATTACAATCATTGATATAAGATTTCTGTTGTCTAGTTTTGATTTAATCGGATCTAAACATATATATATTACTTTGAAAGGATAAACACTTTGTAATCCTTACTGGCCTCTAAAGGTTTCACGATAGGTACCTCAAGTATTCATGCATGGTCCTTGCCTCTAAAGATTCCACCATAGGTACCTCAACGATTCATACATCATTTTATCATGTCAGAATCCACTTATATTTTACACCATGATTGTGAAGTTATAATATAAGATGGGCAACCAACATAAACATAAAAAAAAAGTTTAGAGATATAAGTTTGGTTTTATTTAGAATTGAATGAACAGTACTGTTTGATATTTATATGAGAATGGGTTTAGAATTGGGATCCAAGTCTTCTAATGAAAAATTATCTAAATTGGATCACATTGTCTAGGATGCATATCAGGTGACTTGTTTCAATTTGCTTATATAATCTCTTATTTTCATCGTAAATACATATTATTTATGATGTAATATTTTTATCGTAATAAATTTATTATTTTTAAATTTTTAAAATTTTTAAAATATTAATGATGAAATATTTTTATCATAAAAAAAGGTATTAGTAATGAAAATATATTTTTTCATCACTAATAGTCGAGTTTTTGAAATTTTAAAATTTTTTATTTTTCACATATTAGCAATGAAAAATATTCATCATAAATCATAAGGATTTTGTGATGGATAATTAAAATTTCATCGCAAATATAAGATTATTTATGACGTAACCTTTTCATCGCAACTAATCTTTTATTTTTAAATTTTTAAAACTTTTTAAATATTAGTGACGCCAAAGTTTTATCATAAAAATAGGTTTATTAGCGACAGACAACCTACATTCCATCACAAATAAGCTACTTATTTATGATGAAAATATTTTCATCGTTACTAGTCTAATTTTTAAAAATTATTTTTTTTTATTTTTTTACATATTAGCAATAAAAAATATTCATCTAAATAATCAAGAATTTTATTATGGAAAATAAAAATTTCATCACAAATATGAGATTAGTTACGACTTAATATTTTCATCATAAATAATCTATATTTTTTAATTTTTTAATTTTTTAATTTTTTAAATTATTAGTGATGAAATATTTTCATCATAAAAATTTTGGTATTAGTGATGTAATAACTTTATTCGTTGCAAATATGTTAATTTTTTATGATAAAAAATATTTCATCACTAATAGTGGAATTTTTGAATTATGATTTTTTTTTATTTTTTCACATATTAGCAATAAAAAATATTCATCGTAAATGATGAGTATTTTATGATGAAAAATATATTTTCCATTGCAAATATTTTATTATCTATGAAGTAATTGTTATGTCATAAATAATATTTAATTTTTAGATTTTAATTTTTTTATATATTACCAATAAAATTTTTATCACTAATAATTTTTATTTACGACATAAGTATCATTTTTATTGCAAATATGATAATTACTTGTGATAAAAAATTATGTCATAAATAATCTTTAATATTCAAAATTTTAATTTTTTTTATTTTTTTTCAAATATTAGTGATAAAAACTTTTAGTCATAAATAATAAATATTTATGATGGAAAATTACTTTTTATCACAAACACTTGTTTTATTTATGATAAAAAAATTTTGGTCAATAATATTTGAAAATTTAAAATTAAAATAATATTTTATTATTTATGATGATAATAATCATCATAAATAAATTATATTTATGATGAATTTTTTTCACTAATATTATTTATTTATGATGAAAATATAATATTATTGTAAATATTTTTTATTAGTGATGAAAATTTTGAAACATCGTAAAAGTGTTATTTGCGATAGAAATTTTTTTCATCATAAAAAAATTTATCATAAAAACTCTCTTTTCTTATAGTGCAAATGGGCAAGAGAGGGTCTTTAATCTCTTCATCTTCTTATGATCGGATAGCCATGGTGATTATCCCAATTTGATTACTAAGTTACTAAGAGATTAATCCAACATATCATATATGTAATCAATTAAAAATCAGATCTAATTATCTTTGACATATCAAATATATGAATAATAATTTTGAATCTATGTATGTTTAGAAAAATTTCAGCAATCATACTAGATCCAAATTAAATCTTAATTAATATATTCAGATCTAAAACTAATTTTAGATCTGAATAATTTATGATTTATTTTAGATCTAAAATAATTTTAGATCTAAAATAATTCTGTTATCATATTACAATATGCAAAAAATTTAGATCTAATATTAATTGATGTTCTACATCATTCTAGGATAACCATTCAGCATAATAGGATTATGTTAGGACAACCTTATTTCAAAATGATGTGGATCATCTAACTAACCTTTAAATCTAATTTATGTAAATTAGATTTTAGATTTGAAAGATTTTCATGTTCGTATCAGAATTTGGCTCTGATACCGCTGTTAGAATTCGCTATGATTTCGTACGTGTAGTCTAAAATTTTTCGAAAAATTTATACAGCAGAAAAGACTAAGAGAAAGAAAGGATGGGGGCCGACCATGCATGGCACTTCTCGATCGTGTCTCTGAGAGACAGTTGAATGAGCGACTCATGAATGCAGTCGGATCGGACAAGCCAATAAGTCGAAGGTCAATCAGTTCCTGGACATAGGGAAAAAGACTAGCAGCAGATTTATCATTCTTTCAAATAACAGATATGGCTAAAAGAGCTAAAACAACTATCACCATCCCAGACCGAGAATTCATTCTAACAATGGTTATTGCAACAACAGCATCATAGGTAAGTGCTAAGCATAGTTTCATTTGGGAATCCTCTATGCCCCATGGAGGAGAGGATGCTTGCTATGGCGTTGACCAATCAAAGCCTATTTATTTTTTCATTTCAAGTTCTCAAATATCCATTTTTGAAAAAGCCAATTTGAATGGTGAAAATTTTCATTTCTTCTTCCATATGGAATACCATAATTTCTCTTTCTTAAATAAATGCCCTTTTTTTATTTAGAACCCATCCATATTTTAATAAATAAATTAAAATATTTTTAATTTAAAATATGCACTAGATCTAATCTAAAAATCATGCTTAGGATCTTGATACGAACATGCTACCTTTATCTGAAATCTAAAAAGAAAACCAAACATCAGCAAAATAAAATTGGAGATCAGATCTCCATACCTTCGGATCTTGTGGATCTCTGGAGTTTCGATCGTAGCCACGCATGTATTTGACCTCTGCTGGTATCCATATAGAGATGCCTAATTGAAGCACTGAGATCATCGGTATGCTAGCACCTTGCAAATCTCACTCAGCCTTGGATCTAAATCTTTTCTTTTAGATCTTGAAGAAGATGATTGCTGTGTGAACTCCTTCGCACAGATTTGACAGGATCTGAACCAGATCACCAAGAAGGAAAGAAGAATTTTTCTTCTTCTCTTCTTCTCTCTCTTTTCTCTCTCAGATCTGATCTCTATTAGGTTTTTGGCATTGGATGTTTGGAAATATGTCCCAAAAGCCAATCGTCAGCCTGTTGATAGTTGAGCAACCTTGTATTATAATTGATTTGTTAATAAATAAAATATATTTTTGATATTTTCATCATAAGTTTTCATCTTCTAATGAACTTTGTTATTGTGATGAAATCCTTAAAACTATTTAGGTTCGATAAAGAGAGAATTTATCAATTAGTGCTTAAAACTGTTCAAGACCAAATGATAGGCTACTAATAAGGACGACAGCTACTATCAAGCATAGGTCGCTGTAGGCCATATGGGTTGGTTGTCCTCTTAATCAAGGAGTGTAGAGATACTGATATGGCATACAGATGAGATGTAAGGGTACATCATCATTGAACGTGACCAACTCTAGAGCATTCTGCTATCGAGAATATCTCTGATGGGATATAGGTATAAGTGTCTCTTAGACCTGAGATCGCCTCAGTGATTTGCAAGCAACTCACTGTGCTTTGGTACTAGACTAATTGAATTTTTAATTTAGTGACGGAAGATTTTTGGGCACAGTCAAGTACTTGCGAAGTCGGAGTGTGATCAAGATGGGATTGACCACTCCAAGAGTTGGAGAAGAATGAGTCACTGTATTTCAATTTAGCAAAACCTTGGCTAGGGTAATCAATCAGATGGATTTGATATTTTGAAATACAATGTGGATAACCTGATCCGAGTTGACAGTTAAACTCTGAGGTGTCCTATGAGCATTTTGGTCAAGGGGATGAATTATATGGAAACTATATCCGCATGGGTTCTAAGGATGTTGTTCTACACATTCGACCTATCCGACCGTGGGTACCATTACTAGATGATCACTTCAATTGGTATAGAAATTTATTTCTATGCTACCGACTTAGGTTCAGACCTATGAGATTACACACATTAGAGTTCATGATCCGATCGGATGGTTGATCAATGATTGAGAATCGTTCTAGGGTTAAACGATCAATACGATTGACATTTCACCTAGTGCAAGTGTTGCAGGAGGATCGATTAGCAATTTGATTGCTAATTGGCTTAATTTGATTAATCCAATAGGTTGAGATTAAGTCTAATTGAATATGATTTAATTAGATTTAGTTTTGGCTTGATTGGATCAAGTCCAATTGGTTTATTGGATAAACCAAGTGCAAGAAAAAACTAGTCCTAGTTCAATTAGGACTTGGGTCAACCTAATTTCTAATTTGATTAAAAAATTAAATCTAATTTAATCTGATTAAATTATATTTTTAATTGGGTTAAGACCTATTTTAATTGGGTTGATTTGCTTTTAATTTGAGAAACCAAATTTGAACAAGTCATAGATTGAACCCTAGTAAGACTAGGATTCCACCTTGCGCCACCTTAGCCCCCCATGCCCACTCTCTCTTATTTTTTGTGATAAAACCTTCTCTCCTAGGCCTTCATGCATACTCAAAGCTTTTCACTCTTTCTCTCTTACATGAAATGTGGTTGTGGACCAAGTCAAAGTAGGAATTAGTTTGGATTTCAAATTCTATGAGATAGAATTTTAGGAAACCAAAACTCTTTCCTTATGGCACTGATTTTACCCAAATTTTTTCTAAGATTTTCATGGGTTTTATGGCACATATTATGCACCCTTTTCTGGAGGTCCATGGCAGAAAAAGAAGGAGGGGGTGCCCAAGAGTTGGGCACCCCTTGTCTTGCCCTGTTTGGATTTTCCTTGACTAGGTATTTGACCTAGACAAGGATTCTTTATATCTCTTGATTTAAGATGAATTTATTCTTGATATTTTTGTGGATTATAGATAATTGAGATCTCTTTGGGTCATATGAAAATTAGAGAGAAAGAGTATTGGGGCATAGAGATATAATAGACACAAAACTAAGTATCTGGGTTAGAGCAAAGAGAAGAAGAAGAGGGTCTTCTTCTAGGGTTACTGTGTTCACCTCTTCCCTTCCTCCATATGTGAGTTTTCTGAAAGTATCTTACATCTAAAACTTCTTCACCTACTTCTCATCTTTGGAATAGTCTAAATCAAAAAGAAGGAGGCATCTGATCGACCAGCAAAGAAGATCAGCATAGTACTAGCATACTGTGCTGATTTTCTAGAACAGGACTTCTGATCATGATTCATGGACTTGTGTGGATGACTCCTAGAGGCTGGATGCATGTGCGGCTTGTAACATCATCCTCAAGCTTGGATCAGCAAAGTTAGAATGTCTAACTTGCAAGGTAATAGATCTGATCTATTATATTTTACATACATTAGATGTAGTATAGAAACATGTTGATATGATCAACATGTAGTTCTTGCTCTTTATATTTTAATTTTTAATTTAATATCATATAATAATTATGTAATAGGATCTTAGATCTAGAGATTCTCTAATTTTATAAGATAAATTTTGATTTATTTTAGTCTTTTGCTGCCTGATCTTGAAAAAGTTTTAAGATTTAACCCTGAAATCTTAGATCTGGTTCCTTCAATTGGTATCAGAGCCTAGGTTATTTATTACATGATTATTTATACATACTTAGATTATTTTTTAGATTAGATCTAATTTATAATATAATTATTAAATCTAAAATTAAAATTTTTAGATAAATCACAAACTGTAGGTTGTCCTGCTGTAAGGTTTATCCCTCACAGTACAAAGGTTATCCTAGTTCGTGTAGATTTATCTTTAATCATAAATTTGTTAGATATAATCTAGATTAAATTTATGATTTATTAGATTTAAAATATATTTAAATCTAAAATAAAATCTCTTTGTTAATAATTTCTGTGTAAGAACCATTGACAGTTCTACTGAAACCAGTCGAGCTGGCTCAGTGTTGATTCGAGCTGGCTCTTTCAGACAGACAGAACTGATGCTTGGGCAAAATGTCATCAAGCCAGCTCAACTTCAATGAAGAGCCAGCTCGACCATCATATATTTATCTAAAAAATTTGTACAGTTTAAAGGTGAAATTATTTCAATTATATGAACCTATTTAGATTAGATCTAAAGTAGTTTCATGCTTATTTCACTTGCATTTTGATTATGAATCAAACATGCAACTTGGTTGGTAGAACCATGTGGTAAAAATATTTTACAAATATGAAAATTATTTTTGAAAAGCTGAACCCCAACTCTCAGCCCAAAACTTAATTGAGAATTAAGAAGTTGTTTGATTAGGTTCTAGGATTATGAATTGAAGAACCTAAGACACAAACCATAACACATTGGGTTAATGGATTAGTGGGAATTAGGTCCATTAATTAGGTTAAACCTAAGGTTAGATTATAGATGGACTTAATTAAGGAATTGACTAAATTTAATCAATTATTATCTTAGATTAGGTCAAGGATTCTCTAGATCAATTACAATAGTTGTACTTGGTCAAGTTCATGTCTTTAACGAGAACCAAATGGACTTGATTCTTGGCTAAGCGGTCTAGCACGAACTGTTAGGTTGATCTAATCGAAACTAATTAAACTAGTTGGTGTCTAAGATAAATCAGACCGGTGGTTTTTAATTGGCAGCCTGCTTACCTGGCCATTTCGATGGTGTCTAAGGCAAGCTTTGACAGACCCTCCCACCGATCAAACTTACCTGCCTCTTGGTAAAATTATATTTTGATCGGATCACTTGACTATTCGAGCTGACCCATATCAGCTAGGTAAATCAGTGTGACTAATTTAGGTGCTCCTAGACCAGCCCTTGTAATTGTCTCCCTTAAGCTGACTTGGTGAAGTCAGTGGGAGGATCATGATAAGCTGGTTCATCTAACCTCCTCCTCTAAATCAATTAAATCCTCTAAAATTATTAGGTCTTTAAAATAAAATAGTTATGGTGATAACTAGATCATAGCCTCCCATTAAGTGGATGATAATGGGTCCATCAGTTGGATAATCATTGGAGGCCCAAAGGCCTGGTGCTTATCGGCTGATGGAATTATCATTCATAATATGATTTCTTGACTGCATCTTTCTAAATGGTGGTTAGGTTTGCCAACTAAAGTTGGGCCTAATCATTCATTGGTTAGATGGGCCAAGTATGGTCATGTTAATGGTTGGACCTAACCAGACATTTCTAGTGGAGGCCAAAGCCTACTGATTAGGGACTGGGGCAAAATTAAAATTACTAGAAATTATTTAGAAAAATAATTGGTTATGAACCTATCCTTAGATGTACATGGGTTGGCCAACCAAAGTTGGACTTGTGTGTAGTCTAAGTGGATTCTAGTACCCACTAAGAAATTAGGGTAATTCCTTGAATTGGAGGTAGAGGCTACCATTTCAAATAAAATAGTGGGAGAAACCTTTTGATTAAAGTCTAAATCTTTAGGTTTAATGAATCAATTACTAATTTGGTTATAATTTTTCTTTGTGCAGATATGGCCACTTTCCTATTACTCTGATCATTGTTGGACAATGATAAGTTGTGGGACCCAACTTCGATAGCTGGATCGAAAGTTGAAGATAGTCCTGGAGTATGAACGGATCCTATATGTGATAACAGATCCTGCACTTAAGGAGCCAGCTGCCAATGCATATGGAATAGTCAGAGATACTTACCAGAAGTGGCTCAGTGATCGGATCATGGTGCACTGCATCATGCTGGCTACCATGAGCAATGAGTTCAATCACAGATTTGAGATGGCTCAGCCAAAAGACATGCTTTAAGTGTTGGAGGATACCTTTGGCACACCCGATGATGTGGAGAGGCACAAGACTAGTTGTGCCATCTTCAACGCCAAAATACGGGATGGTGTCTCTGTCACTGATCATGTATTATACATGATCGAGCTGATGGAGCATTTGAGTAAGCTCAACTTTTTCTTATATGAGCAGCTTGGGAAAGATGCAATACTGAACTCGCTGCCCAAGTCTAATCTCCCATTCAATCAGATGGGAGAAGAATGAGTCGCTGTATTTCAATTTAGCAAAACCTTGGCTAGGGTAATCAATCAGATGGATTTGATATTTTGAAATACAATGTGTACAACCTGATTAAAGTTGATAGTTGAACTCTGAGGTATCCTACGAGCATTTTGGTCAAGGAGATGAATTATATGAAAACTATATCCATATGGGTTCTAAGGATGTTGTTCTACACATTCGACCTATCCGACCATCGGGTATCATTGCTAGATGGTCACTTCGATTGGTACAAAAATTTATTTCTATACTACCGACTTAGGTTCAGACCTATGAGGTCACACATATTAGAGTTCACGATCCGATCGGATGGTTGATCAACGATTGAGAATTGTTCTAGGGTTAAACGATCAATATGATTGACATTTAACCTAGTGCAAGTGTTGCTGGAGGATCGATTAGCAATTCGATTACTAATTGGCTTAATTTGATTAAGTGAATGGGTTGAGATTAAGTCTAATTGAATATAATTTAATTAGATTTAGTTTAGACTTGATTGGATCAAGTCCAATTAGTTTATTGGATAAGCCAAGTGCAAGGAAAAACTAGTCCTAGTTCAATTAGGATTTGGGTCAACCTATTTTCTAATTTGATTAAAAAATTAAATCTAATTTAAATCTAATTTAATCTGATTAAATTAAGTTTTTAATTAGGATAAGATCTATTTTAATTAGGTTGATTTGGTTTTGGTTTGATTTGGTTTGAGAAACCAAATTTGAACAAGTCATAGATTGAACCCTAGTAAGACTAGGATTCCACCTTGCACCACCTTAGCCCCCCACACCCACTCTCTCTTATTTTGTGTGACAAAACCTTCTCTCCTAGGCCTTCACATATGTCCAAAGCTTTCTACTCTTTCTCTCTTATATGAAATGTGGTTGTGGACCAAGTCAAAGTAGGAATTAGTTTGGATTTAAAATTTTATGAGATAGAATTTTAGGAAACTAAAACTCTTTCCTTATGGCACTAATTTTACCCAATTTTTTTTTGAAATTTTTGTGAGTTTTATGGCATATATTATGTGCCCTTTTCTGATGGTCCATGGTAGAAAATAAAGGAGGGGGTGCCCAAGAGTTGGGCACCCCTTGTCTTTCCCTGTTTGGATTTTCCTTGACTAGGTAATTGATCTAGATAAAGATTCTATATATATCTTGATTTAAGATGAATTTTTTATTGCAATTTTTGTGGTTTATAGATCATTGAGAGACCTTTGGGGCATATGAAAATCAAGGAGAAAGAGTTTTGGGGCATGGAGATATAATAGACACAAAACTAAGTATCTGGGTTAGAGCAAAGAGAAGAAGAAGAGGGTCTTCTTCTAGGGTTGCTGTGTTCATCTCTTTCCTTCCTCCATCTATGAGTTTTCTAAGAGTGTCTCACATCTAAAACTCCTTCTCCTACTTTTCATCTTTGGAAGAGTCCAAATCAAGAAGAAGGAGACATCTGATCGACCATTGAAAAAGGATCAACGTAGTGCTAGCATACTATGCTGATTTTCTGGATCAGAACTTCTGATTGTGATTCGTGAGCTTGTGTGAATGACTCCTAGAGGCTGGACATGTATGCAGCTCGCAACATCATTTTCAAGCTTAGATCAGCAAAGTTAGAACATCTAACTTGCAAGGTAATAGATCTGATCTATTATATTTTACATACATTAGATGTAGTATAGAATATATTGATATGATCAACATGTAGTTCTTGCTCTTTATATTTTAATTTTTGATTTAATATCATGTAATAATCATGTAATAGGATCTTAGATCTAGGGATTCTCTGATTTTATAAAATAAATTTTGATTTATTTTAGTCTTCCGCTGTCTGATCTTGAAAAAATTTCAAGATCTAACCCTGAAATCCTAGATTTGGTTCGTTCATTGGGGTGGAAGGAAGAAGGAAGAGGAGGTGTTGAAGAAACCCACACGGCAAGAAAAAGATCCTACTTTTTCTTACACACACACACACTCACCTTTACGTTGTGTTTTTCGCACAAACAAAAATTCCACTCCCAAAAGCTTCTTAATGCCTTAAAATGGATCCAAAGTAATTTGATCTTAGGCATTCATATCAAAAAGAAGGGACAAGATTCATTGAGATAAGAGAAGAAAGAAGAAATTATCTCATGCACAAACCTAGCGCACGCCCACACTATTATCCAATATTTTTGTCACATGAAAATATGATGTGTGGCCCCTCTTTTAGATAAGAAAAAGGTCTAATTTTCTTTCCTTTTAAATCAAATTTAAATGAGAAAGATGAATCAAGAGGAGAGAGAGTCTCAGATAAGGTGGGGCGCTAACTATTGGTGCCCCCTTTATGTTTCATGCATGCAAAGAAGGAGACACGTCTCAATGTGCGCCCTCTCTTTTTTTTGCATGACATCAAGAGAGAGAGTTTTAGAAAATCTGAGCTCTCTATGTCATGGTTCATCTTGTTTAAATTGGATGTCAATTGGGTTCAAATCGAGTCCGAATCGAATCGAATTCGAAAGGCTGTCAAACCTGATCCTATCAAACTTGAAATCCAAATTTGATTTGGATAATTGAACCTAATTAATACTAAATTAAATTAAAATTAATAAAATATAATATAATTTAAATTAATTAGAACTTGATTCATAATTTAGTCAACTTCAAAATAAATTATAATATTTATAATTAAGTTCCTATGTTAACAATTAGCAACTGCCAAAACTGTAATGCTTACAAATTAGCAGTTTCTAAAACTCAAACTATCAATCTGATTGATAATTCAAATATGATCCAAGTCATTGATCAGGTCATGCTCCTTTTGTGTGTGACCCCTCAGGTTCTATTCCACTCCTGCGCTAATAATTAGCTGAAAGAAAAGTGCCCTATAAGCCAATCGTAGGTGTGTTGCGATGGGACTTTCTTTATAATTTTCCAACTCATGAAATGATATTTATTATTATTTGAGGTATTGATTCATCATATTAGCTGCATCTTTTATGTCTAAGATTATGATGAACCCAAAGATTAGGATAATGATTTTAGGAGACATGAATTGATCATGCTAGTGAGACCTAAAATCCTAAAATCTTAATATTAAATATTTCTGGTCATAGGAGCATTGAGTCGGGATCAATATTCCAGATAGACTGGTACATCCTATATATGCTCAATGGAGAGGGTGCAGATCTCACTAGCCACTTATGAGAGACACTAATACAAGATGTGGGTGCTCATTTGAGAAATGAGTTCACTGAATTGACTCGATGAAAGAGAACATCTTATGAAAGCCTTATTTGCATGTCAAAGATGGTTCTCTAAGTGGGAGTTATGCAAGTGATCCTTAGACCTGAGACCACCATGGAATCTTATGCACATGAACCCATATTTTGGTTCATACCCAGCTATAGCATTAAGACATGTACAAGTATCTGGATATGGTGGAGTGTGTATGGAGGTTGTGAGTAGGTCAATATGGAATCAATCACTCCTAATATGAGGAGATCGCATCCTGTGTATTCTCAATCCTAGATGACTCGAGAAAAGTCTTTTGGCTAAAGCAGGAAGGAGATTAGAAAGAGTTTCTAAGCTTCTTCATCAGAGTCATCATTGATTAATTGAGAATCGATATGAATATGTGTTTGAGTTTGATATAATTTCATACTTATGAACATATTCAGGGTGCAAGGATAATCAAAGGATTGAATTGCACGATAATTTGCCACTGAAGGATAGATTTGGTATTTTCACTAAATTTATATATTCTGGATAGTCATGATATATTACTAGATATCAATCTTGATTTATAAATTTTTTATCAATTAAGGAGTTTAATTTGATCATCAATTAGAAAGGATTCTAATTGTTGAACTCGGATTAGCTCGATTGGACCTAAATCGATTAGATTGAAATCTAATCAAATTTGGTCAACTATATCCAAATATACTACTAGCTAGATATGAAATCCAATGGGTCACACACATATAAAAATTGACCAAGGACCCTTTTGAAAAAGGTTGATTGGAATTTTGGATTCAATTAGGGTTCCGATAAGCATGCTAGCATGTGTGGAAACCCTTACTCCTTTGGAGACCAATTTGGTCCCATCCCTTGCTAATTAGCTAGCCCAAATTGGTAGACATTTGGGTCAGGTCATATCATCTAGAAGCAGCCTAAATTGGGGCACCACATCCCATGTTAACACCAATTATGAAGCGTTCAATTTGTGGTGGACTCTTGGTGCAAAACAGGTTCTGCGTACAAGTGTTAGCGTGGGTAGAAGAAAAAAATATTATTTTTTATGGGATTAAAATATGTGTGGTAGCCTACATCACCTTCCATCCTCTGGTATATATCTCAAAGCATGAGATATATTTTTTCTAAAATTTTTGGGGAAGAGAAAAAATTAGAAAAAGAAGGATGTCGCGCGTGCGTGCAGAAGCATCACATCTCTCTGTGATTTGGAGAGTCCTTCTCCCTATCAAATCTTTTAGATTAGAACAATTTTTGGTGATAATATTTTACATTTGATAAGGTATTTTTATAATTTTTCTAAAATTTTTCATACCTATCTGGATGCCAAATGGATGCCATAAATTTATCCTGATGTCTGCGCACGTGGTGATCAGCGCTCGCATGAAGAGGTGTGAGAATAGCATCCTTCTAAGAGAATGTTATCACATTTTTAATTTTTTGGAATATAGATTGAATCCCCTATCCATGTGGATTTTTGAGAATTTTTTGATTCGAGAAGGGACATGAAAACATCCCTTCTTTGGTTGCACACGCGCAGACCAGGGTGCTGATCGACGTATCATGGATAAGAGTCCTTCTGCTTGAAGGTACTCTTATCTCTGATAATCAGATCAGATATGCCTTTTGGATAAGGCATGTACCTTTCTTTTGGGATCCCTCTGATGGCTATAAATAGGTCAAGGTGCTAGGTATCCGATGAATTTAAGAGGGGTTTCCAATTTCTCTCCTGTTGCTCCCCTTTCTTTCTTACAACCTATCTTAGTTTTAGGACAAGGCTTTGGGATTTAAGACAAAGCCTTATCTGGTCCTAACAAGGTTATAAGGGTCCTAAAGAAGGATAATCAGAAGTTAGAGGTGGTTCTAAGAGGGTGAGTCAGGTTCTTGATGAAACTTGATCGGTACGAGGCTAGTCGAGTTCTAGGGGCTAGAACTCTTGAAGCAAGGTGAAGAAGGAGTGTTGTCTTTGGTTCAATTTCTGTGTGGATCACTATTGGAGGGTGGATACTTGGATGCCTTATGAAAATTAGGATTAGCACTATAGGTATTCTTCTTATCCTAATTTATATTTATTATGCTTTGATTATTGTAGTCAAGAGTTTCTGGGCATTAGGGCTTTTGGTGCATTGGGTATTTTGAATGAAAATTTTAAACACCTAACCCTTCCGTTGTGCCACTGGAACCCAACAGTGGTATTAGAGCCTATCTTGATTTATTAATCAAAGATTAAATTATTATCTTGATTGTGATCAAGTATAAGTTTTTGGTTTGGTTCAAGTCGGGTCAAGGGTTGAACCCGATTGAACATCCAAACCCTATCATGTCTTAGAGATATATTTTAAATATAAAATATATGATGTATGTGTAAAATTTTTTTAGTAGCTTAGTACTCTAATTGGAGTTCATCACCAGGCCGTCTGGTCATAAGAGCAAGTAGGGTTCAGAGATCCTCTCTTCCTATTCAATAGGGTACTCTTATGGCGTGTAGGGGTGCCACTATGATGTTCTAAGAAGAAGAACTATGAAAAGAGTATTTTATATTCATGCATGTTATTAGAACTTCATTCATATATGATATACTTGAGATGTTTAGTTATAATCATATTGTATGATTCTGCTTCCATATTTAGAGATATGATAAGATGCCATAATTAGTTGTTATGATTATTAAGATATAACTATTATAGTGCATTTTGTAATAGATTGAATTAGGATGTGTTTGAGACCATTAAAGCCCTTATAAAAATCATATTAAGTTGTAGTGTTATGAACCAAAAGCTGACCTATTTTCTTGAATCGATTAATTAATTGGTGTCTAAGGAGTGTTTCAATATGGTGGTTAATTAATTGATTCTATTGCTGGTCTGGCTAATTTTATTGGTGTCTAAAAAAAGCAATGGAGGGACCCCCACCAATCTTAACACTTTTCTGATCAATTAGATTAGTTTGAATCATGAATGAAGGTAGGTTAGTATTTTAAACACTACTAAGGGCCTTCATGCTAGGTTAATGTTACATCATGAACTATGGCTAGTTTGTTGTATTACCATAAGGCTTGTCATAAGGATTGATATAACATAATCTTGGTGCATAAAGATGCTTACGGTAATTTTGGATATACTGCTTTGTTGTGCTAACACAAGGGCAATTATATTCGATTCTGACTGTATTAAAATGAAGGGTCTTACTTAACTAAAATATTATAGTTTGTTGATTAACACAAGGCTAATAATATTTTAGAGGCCAAGATAAAATATTGAGAATTGCATGAGATATAATTGGAAAGAGTTTCCTACCTATGAACTCATAAGGGTTTATTGTGTTAACACAAGATCATTATGAGGAATTAGGGTCTCAATCCACTAAGATAAATATAAAATATATCTCGTTTACCATAGGAGAGGGCTATGGTATCCGATAAAATAGTATGAGACATAACTAGTTTAAAAGTCCTCATCTAGTTATGCATGTCAAACATGAGTGGTTTGCTTATACTATTATTTTTATATAGATTTAAGTCTACATTATGGCTTCTTTATTTTCATCCCATGATATCATAGATAAAACTATGTTGACCAATACAACTATGTGGATTGGTTGAGGAACTAATAAATTAGGTTTATATCAGAAAAGAACTCTAATTTTTGGATATTTTTGACCCTAAATTGGTCAGTAATAATGAAAAGGTAATGATGACCGTATGAATATTATTTATGGCAAATTTAAAAATTGAGAGTATAATTGCAAGAATAATCTTGTAAGATTGAAGTAGGGTGCAAGTGTAACACCAAAAAGTATGTATATGATACAGACCTATTTTTTATTGAGTGATTCAAACTCAATATTTGAGTATTGGATACCACCTGTGGATCGTACTTTTGTAGTTCGTTACTGCAACTACAGAATATCAAAGATCTGAAAAGAGATAACCTCAAGCTTTATGGCGCAAGTGGAGAGTCCATTAGCGCAGAGACTGTAGAAATCTGTATGCTTAATTTATCTTTGGATAAAATTTTAGAATTAAAAGACTATTATTACATACCAAAAGTCATTAGAAATATTATTTCTATACCTTTGTTGTTAAAACAAGGTTATGAAATAAGGCTAATGAAAAATGGATGCTCTATTTTTTTTCTAATAAATTTTATGACATTGGTTATATTGATAATAATTTTTTAATTCTTACACTCAATAATTTTTTTTTTATATTAAAGAAATATGAAAAGAAAGAGAGAAAATATGAATGTCACATATCTTTGGCATTGTCACTTTGATCATATTAGTGAGTCAAGGATAAATAAGTTATACAAAGAAAAATTTTTTGATCCAAATGATTATGGATTATTGGAGATTTATAAATCTTGTCTCATGGGTAAGTTGACCAAGACTCATTTTCTTAATATGGAGAGAGGACCAGTGAGTTGTTAGCTCTAGTACATATAGATGTATATGGACTGATAACAACTCAGGTCAGAAGAAGATACTCCTATTTTATTACCTTTATAGATGATTTATTAAGGTTCGGATATGTGTATCTTATGAAACATAAATTCGAAGCTTTTGATAAATTCAAGGAGTATCAAGGTATGGTCGAAAAATAAACTGAAAAAAATATTAAAGTTCTTCGATTTGATCGAAGAGGAGAGTACTTATCTAGTGAATTTCTTGATCATCTTAAAAGTAAAGGTATTCTCTCTGAATGGACCCCTCTTTATACATCTCAGTTAAATGGTGTAGCAGAAAGGAGGAATCGCACTTTAATGATATAGTGTGGTCTATGATATGCTTACTAATCTCCCAATATCTTTCTAGGGATAATGTCTTAGAGACTGCCACATATATATTAAATAGAATACCTTCAAAGTCTGTTGCAAGCACTCCATATGAGATATGGAATAGAAGGAAGCCTAATCTTAAACATCTTAAGACTTTGGACTGTCCTACTTATGTCAAAAAATATTTTTGGACATAAGCTTAATGCTAGATCAGACAAGTGTAGGTTTGTAGAGTATCTTAATGAAATTAATGAATATTATTTCAACCACCCTATTGAATAAAAAGTGTTTGTTAGTAGGCACGCCACTTTCTTGAAACATAAATTTATCCAAGAAGGAGGTAGTGGGAGAATATTGAATTTATGAAAGTTCATGATCTACAAACTGATCCAGAAATACCAGTGGTTGGACCACAAGAAGATCCTCAATCAAAAGTACCCAAGGATGAGGTAGATCCACTATACACACCTCCTCTCCGAAGGTCAGATAGAGTGCGTCAAGCATCTTGAGATATAATTTTGTCATTAAAAATAATAATTCTATCAACATTATTCAGGATGTTGGTCCACTGACCTATTCAGAAGCTGTAATGAGTAGGGACTCAAACAGATAGCTGGAAGCTATGAAATCTGAGATGGACTTGATGAATACCAACCAAGTGTAGACCTTGGTTGATGCACTTGAGGGTGTGACCCCAATATAGGGTGCAAGTGGATCTTCAAAAGAAAGATCAGAGTAGAAGGCCAAGTAGAAACCTACAAAGCTAGGTTAGTGGCGAAGGATTTCAGTCAAAGGCAAGAAATTGACTATGATGAAACCTTCTCACCAATGGCTATGCTCAAGTCTGTCTGGATTTTGCTTGTAATAACGGTATACTAGATTATGAAATCTGGCAGATGGATG
The DNA here is from genome assembly GCF_000442705.2 of Elaeis guineensis. Lineage (NCBI taxonomy): Eukaryota > Viridiplantae > Streptophyta > Magnoliopsida > Arecales > Arecaceae > Elaeis > Elaeis guineensis. The sequence continues at coordinate 7,754,056 of NW_027332425.1, forward strand.
TCAAGACATTTTTCTTAATAGACCCTTATGAGGTCTATATGACTCAGTCAGAGGGATTTATCTTAAGTGAGAGAGCCAAATCAAGTATGCAAGCTAATGAGATCCATCTATGGATCGAAGTAGGTTTCGAGGAGCTGGAACATCCGATTTGATATGACAGTCAAAGAGTTTGGCTTTATCAAAAATATGAATGAACCATGTGTATACAAGAAGACAAGTGGAAGTATTATTATCTTCTTGGTTCAGTATGTTGGTGACATACTGCTCACTGGGAATGATATCCCAATGATGCAATTGGTCAAGACTTAGCTATCGAATAAGTTTTTCATAAAAGACTTGGGTGAAGCATCCTATATACTGGATATAAAGATCTATAGAGATAAATCTAAAAGGATGTTAAGCTAATCCAATCACGGTACATAGATCTCATATTAAAGAGATTTAATATAGAGGCAAGTAAGAGGTTACCTGCCTGCAAGTCATGGTATACGTCTCTCTAAGAGAATGTATCCTAAGACACCAGAAGAGAGGAAAAGAATGAATGAAATCCCTTATACTTCGATTGTGGGATCAATTATGTATGCCATGCTATGTACCAAGTCTGATGTAGCTTATGCTTTGGGCATAGCTAGTAGCTTTCAGACTGATCTAAGGAAGAATCATTAGAAAGCAGATGATAGCAAGTCAATATTAGGGTATGTGTTTATCCTAATTGAAAGGGCAGTAAGTTGGAAGAGTTTCGAACAGCAGCTAGTAGCTAACTTAACTACTGAGCCAGAGTATGTTGCTGCTAGTGAAGCTATTAAAAAAGCTATCTGAATGAAGAAACTCATCATGGATTTAAGAGTCGTTCCTGAGATTGAAGGATCGGTGTCACTCTAGAGTAATAACACTGGAGCCGTTATTCAAGATAAGGAACCTAGGTCTCATTATAGATCCAAGCACATCCTCAAATGTTTCCATCTCGTTAGAGATAAGATGTTATCCTTAAACGAGTAGACAGAAAGAAAAATACAGCAGACCCATTCACTAAGGCATACCACAGCAACTATATGATTATCATCATGATTGTACAGATACAAAGGCGATTGGCTTTAGTACAAGTGAGAGATAGAAAGAAAAGTGCCCTATAAGCCAATCACAAGTGTGTTGCGATGGGACTTTCTTTATAATTTTTTAACTCATGAAATGATATTTATTATTATTTGAGATATTGATTCATCATATTAGCTGCATCTTATTCTGTCTAAGATTATGATAAACCCCAAAGATTAGGATAATGATTTTAGGAGATATGAATTGATCATGCTAGTGAGACCTAAAATCTTAATATTAAATATTCTTAATCATAAGAGCATTGAGTCGAGATCAATGTTTCGAATAGATTGGTATATCCTATGTATGCTCAATAGAGAGGGTGGCAGATCTCACTAGCCACTTGTGTGAGACACTAATACAAGGATGTGGATGCTCATTTGAGAAATGAGTTCACTGAATTAACTCGATGAAAGAGAACATCTTATGGAAGCTTTATTTGCATGTCAAAGATGATTCTTTAAGTGGGAGTTGTACAAGTGATCCTTAGACCTGAGACCACCATGGAATCTTGTGCACATGAACTTATATTTTGGTTCATACCCAGACATGGCATTAAGATATGTACAGGGTGTTCTGGATATGGTGGAGTGTGTATGGAAGTTGTAAGTAGGTCAACATGGAATCAATCACTCCTAATAAGAGGAGATCACATCCTGTGTATTCTCAATCCTAAATGACTCTAGAAAAGTCTTTTGGCCAAAATAGGAAGGAGATTAGAAAGAGTTTTAAGCTTCTTCATTGGAGTCATCATTGGTTAATTGAGAATCGATATGAATATGTGTTTGAGTTTGACATAATTCTATACTCATGAACATATTTAGGGTGCAAGGATGATCGAAGGATTGAATTGCATGGTAAATTACCACTGAAGGGTAGATTTGGTATTTCAACCAAATTTTACATCTTCTAAGTAGTCATGATATATTGCTAGATGTCAATCTTGATTTGTAGATTTTTGATCGAATTAAAGAGTTTAATTCGATCGTCAATTAGAAAGGATTCTAATTGTTGAACTCGGATTAGCTCGATTGGACCTAAATCGATTAGATTGAAATCTAATCAAATTTGGTCAACTTATACCTGAACCTACTGTCAAGTAGATGTAGAACCCAATAGGTCACACACATATAAAAATTGGCCAAGGACCCTTTTGAAAAAGGTTGATTAGAATTTTGGATTCAATTAGGGTTCCAGTAAGCATGCTAGCACGTGTGGAAACCCTTGCTCCTTTGGAGACTAATTTGGTCCCATCCCTTGCTAATTAGCTAGCCCAATTTGGTAGACATTTGGATCAGGTTATATCACCTAGAAGTAACCTAACTTGGGGCACCACATCCCATGTTAACACCAATTATAAAGAGTCCAATTTGTGGTGGACTGTTGGTGCAAAATAGGTTCTGCGTACAAGTGTTGGCGTGGGTAGAAGAAAAAAATATTATTTTTTATGGGATTAAAATATGTGTGGTAGTCCACATCATGATCCATCCTCTATACATAACTCAAAGTATGAGATATATTTTTTCTAGAATTTTTGGGAAAGAGAAAAAATTAGAAAAAGAAGGATGTCTCGCACATGCGCACAAAAGTGTCGCATCTCTCCGTGATTTGGAGAGTCCTTCTCCCTATAAAATTCTTTTATATTAGAACAATTTTTGTGATAATATTTTCATTTGATAAGATATTTTTTGTAATTTTTTTGTAATTTTTTCAGACCTATCTGGATGCCAAACAGATGCCATAAGTTCATCCTGATGTCTGCACGTGCGGTGATCAGCACTCGCATGAAGAGGTGTGAGGATAGCATCCTTCCATAAGAATGTTATCACCATTGTTTATTTTCTAGAATATAGATTGAATCTCCTATCCACATAGATTTTTGAAGATTTTTCTGATTTGAGAAAGGACATGAAAACATCCCTTCTTTGGTTGCACGTGCGTAGACCAGGGTGCTGATCGATGTATCATGGATAAGAGTCCTTCTGCTTGAAGGAACTCTTATCTCTGATAATCAGATAGATATGCCTTTTGGATAAGGCATATCTCTCTTTTTTGGCATCCCTTTGGTGGCTATAAATAAGTTGGGGTGCTAAGTATCCGATCAATTTAAGAGGAGTTTCTAATTTCTCTCCTGTTGCTCTCCTTTCTTTCTTACAACCTATCTTAGTTTTAGGACAAGGCTTTGGAATTTAAGAAGCCTTATCTGGTCCTAACAAGGGTTGTAAAGGTCCTAAAGAAGGAGAATCAGAAGTTCAAAGGAGGTTCTAAGAGGGTGAGGTTAGGTTCTTGAAGAAACTTGATCGATACAAGGCTAGTCGAGTTCTAGGGGGCTAGAACTCTTGAAGCAAGGTGAAGAAGGAGCGCTGTCTTTGGTTCAATTTCTGTGTGATCACCATTGGAGGGTGGACACTTAGATGCCTTATAGAAATTGGGATTAGCACTACAGGTATTCTTTTTATCTTAATTTATATTTATTATGCTTTGATTATTATAGTCAAGAGTTTCTGGGCATTGGGCTTCCAGTGCATTGGTTGTTTTGAATGAAAATCGTAACACCTAACCCTTTCGCTTTGCCATCGGAACCCAACATTTACAACTGCCAAAACTGTAATGCTTACAAATTAGCAATTTCTAAAACTCAAACTATCAATCTGATTGATAATTCAAATATGATCCAAGCCATTGATCAGGTCATGCTCCTTTTGTTTGTGACCCCTCAGGTTCTATTCTATCTAGTAGTAAGACATACCGTGATCTCTATCACAGTATCATCGAAACTTCTTTCGATGGACTGAAATGATTCTGACTCACCTCAATAAGGATTGTTAATACAAAAATGATCCTAGTAAGTTCTCACGATCTACCAGTGACGTCTAGTAGCATGTATTGACAATCCACAGAATAGAAAAGATGAACCCCTACATGCAGTTATCGTATAATACAATCCCTCTATCGTGAGTCCTAACTAGATGGAGGTCATAGAGAACTCATCAAATCCCATTGTCAATCATCTGCTAGATTGGTTTGACTCAAGTTCATTTGTGAATCCCATGAAAACTCTTTTACAGTATTCACTCTTACTCTGACTAGAGATTTTTTGAACTCAGTTTTGCGAATCGCATAGGACTTCTCCTTTTCTTACCAAGGTCGATAGATCTATCTAGATGCATCCTACTCCAAACAATGAATCTAAACCTACAATAGCTAACATACATAGCAAGGACCTAAATGGCTAGGGATCAAGGAAACGTGCAGTCACATTAAGTAGCCTTGCTACGAATAGCCAACACACCGCAGGTCAAAGGATCAGTCACACCACTACAGCATCGAGAAAACTACTGACGAGTGAGTAGACATCCAAGTGGTTTCTCATGTTGGTTATGCTCAATGCAAGTTATTCTCTAACAACCACCTATACTCTTACCTCTGTATCTCCATACCACAGACTTAAAACTCATATGTCCAAAAAGCAAGATGACCCATACATCGATCTTGAATGGATTGATCACTACCCTCCATGACGATCCTTTGATTGGGAGTATTTAGAAATTAATGACTCATGATGTATGTTTCAAATTCTCAACATCTTGAAAATATACATAATCATCTTTGTTAATTTTTAAGATAAATCATGGACACACATAACATGATTAGTTATAAAGACTGCCTGTCAAGTACAAAATATGTCATAGAAAAAGGTATATGTCCACCAAAATTGGCTTCTAGGGCACACATCTAACATCTCGATCAAAAGGTGATGATTCAGTTGATGATATATTAGAAACTCCTTTCTAATTATCCACCTACTTTGATCAAAGACTTCTCGAATCATCAATCTATGAGATTACATAGGATATTCGCTCCTCTTATAATGAGTGATCGATTTTTTATTGACCACTCACAACTTTCATGCACATTGTACTGTCTAGAACATCCTACACAAAGATCAGAAAATCAAGCTAGGAAATGAACCAAAATATAGATTCATATACAAAGATACCATGGTGATCTCAGTCTAGAGATCACTCACACTACTCTTACTAGAGAACCATCAGCTGACATACTTATAGGGCTCCATCAGATGTTCTCTCGATAGGTCAATTTCATGAACTCATTTTCTAATGAGCACCCACATCTTCATATTAGTGTCACTACATAAGTGATTGTGAGATCAACCATCCTCTCCATCGAGCATACATAGGATGTGCCAGTCTTACTATATCATTGATCTTCGACTCAATGAACCTATGACTGAGAATATTTTAGATCAGGATTATCAAAATTTAGATCTTACTGGAATGATCTCATCATGATCCTAAAATCATTGTCCTAATCTATGGGGTCATTACAATCTTAAACAAGTATTAAGATGCGGCATATAATGAAATAAAATATCTAATTTTTATTAATAAATAATATTATATACATGAGTTTGGAAGATAAAATAAAGAAAAATACTCCACGCATCACACATGTGATTGGCTTGTAGGGTATTATTCTTTCAATCTCCCACTTGCACTAAAGTGAATCGCTCCTATACTTGATGCCCATGCAATCAAGATAGCAGTCAAACTACTGTAATAATATGACCTTAATGAATAGGTCCGTAATATTATTCTTCGTGTCAACTCACTCGATGATCATATCTTGTCTTTTGACAATCTCTCAAATGAGGTAAAACCATTTTAGGATGTGCTTAGATTTATGATGAGACCTCAATTCCTTAGCTTGAGCAATTGTCTCAGTATTATCCAATAAAGTGGCATGGATTGTTCAATTTCAGAAATCACACCCAACTCTGAGATGAACTTCTTCATCCAGATGGCTTCCTTAGTAGTCTATTGTTTGAAACTCTTCCAACTCATTGCACCACCATATAGGGCAAATACATATCCTGATATAGATTTACTATCATCTGAATCACATTGAAAACTAACATCTGAAAAGTCTTCTAGTTTCAAATCAGATCCACCATAAATGAGAAAAGCATCTTTAGTCCTTCTTAAGTACTTAAGAATATTTTTCACAGCTTTTCAATAATCCTCTCTTGGATCTGTCTGAAATTTGCTTACAATGTCTAAAGCATAAGTCACATCAAACCTGGTATATAGCATAGCATACATAATAGATCCTATTGTCAAAGAATAAGGAATACAACTCATTCTCTTTCTCTCTTCAAGTATCTTTGGAGACATCTTCTTAGAGAGATGCATGCCATGACTCATGGGTAAGTAATCTCTTTTACGTCCCTCCATATTGAACCTCTTCGACACAAGATCTATATACCTAGATTGGGACCAGCCAAACATCCTCTTCGATATATCCCTATAGATCTTATACTAAGTGTATAGGATGCTTCACCCAAATCTTTCATGAAAAACTTTTATAATAGTCATGTTTTGATCGACTGCAACATAGGGATATCATTTCTAATTAGTAGTATGTCATTTACATAAAAAATTAAGAAGATAATGGTACTTTCACTAGTCTTCTTGTACACACATGATTCATCCATATTTTTGATAAAGCTAAATGATTTGACTATCTCATCAAAATAGATGTTTCAACTCTTCGATGTCTACTTTAATCCATAAATAGATTTCTTTAGCTTGCATACTTGATTTACCCTCCCACTGGAGGTAATCTCTCTGGTTGAATCATATAGACTTCTTCCTCAGGGTCTTCATTGAGAAAGGCAGTCTTGACATCCATTTGTCAGATCTCATAATCATGATATGCAGCTATAGCAAGTATAATCTAAATAGACTTGAGCATAGCTACGGACAAAAAGATTTCTTCATAGTCAACACCTTATCTTTGTCTAAAATCTTTTGCCACTAGCCTGACTTTATAGGTCTCTACCTGACCATCTACTCCAATCTTTTTTTTAAAGATCCATTTGCAGCCTATTGGGGTCACACCTTCAGGCACATCAACTAAAGTCCAAACTTGATTAGCATATATGAAGTTCATTTCGAATTTCATGACTTCAAGCCATTTGTCAGAGTCACTACTCATCACCGCTTCCAATAGATCGTGGGATCATCATTTCAATAATGTATGGTATATTGTCATTCTTAATGACAAATCCATATCTGAGTGGATATTTGTACTTTATTTGACCTTCGGAGAGGAGATGTGTGTAGTGATTGTGCCTCAACAATGGACACATCAAATTGAGGATCATCTTATGGACTATCTACATGTTGCTTCTGAATTGATTGTAGGTCTTGAACTTTCTTAAGTTCAACAGTCCTTCCACTGCCTCTTTCCAGGATAAACTCTTTTGTCATAAAAGTAACATGCCTACTAACAAAAATTTTTTATTCAGTAGGATGGTAAAAGAGATATCTTATACTCTCTTTAGGATATCCTACAAAAATATACTTATCTGCCCTAGCACTTAGCTTATGTTTAAAATATCTTTTGACATAAGCAGGATAGCCCCAAACCTTAAGATACTTAAGGTTAGACTTCTTTCTTCTCTATATCTCATATGGAGTTTTAGGCATAGATTTTGAAGGTACTCTATTTAAAATATATGCAGTAGTCCGTAGGACATAACCCTAGAAGAAAATTGATAAATCTGTAAAGCACATCATAGACCGCACCATATCTAATAAGATGCGATTTCTTCTTTCAGCTATACATTTAATTGTGGTGTATATGGAGGGGTCCATTCAAAAAGAATTTTATAATTTTTAAGATAATAAAGAAACTCACTAGTTAAGTATTCTCCTTCTCGATCAGATCGAAGAGCTTTAATACTCTTACTAGTTTATTTTTTAACTATTTTTTCATACTCCTTAAACTTATGAAAGATTTCAGATTTGTATTTCATTAAATATACATGTCTACATCTTGATAAATCATCAGTTAATGTAAAAGTAGGAGTATTCACCTCGGATTTGAGTTGATATTAGATCATAAACATCAGTATGTACTAGGCCCAATATGTCACTCACCCTTTCTCCATTCTAGTAAATAAAGTCTTGATCATTTTACCTATGAGACAAGATTCACAAGTTCCATATGATTCAAAATCATAAGGATCAAAGAACTTTTTTTTGTATAACTTGTTAATTTTTGACTCACTAATGTGATCAAGGCGATAATGCTAGAGATATGTGACATTTACATCTGTGAGCTCTGGTGCAACGCTCCCAAACCTTGGGAATATATAAGAAGAGGCCAAGGAAAGAAGGGAGCAAGCCAATGGAAGCATCAGCCAGGATAGGAGCTAAATCAGCTGAAGAAAAAAAATTCAATCAGGATCGGATCGCTAGGATGCATCTAAAATTTTTTTATTCTATTAATTTATAATCTTTATAAATTATCTTGTATGTAGTGGAATAAAGATCAAAATTCTCAAGGGTTTTTTGAATCTGATGCCTTGTGCAGGTCCTCTACTTTGTGTGCATGCCAAGCCCCTTAGAAAAGAAGGATGAAGTGTCGAAACATCGCACCTTCTGAAGGGCAGCAAGGGAGAGAGGAGATCTGATCTTGGATGTGACTCTCCATGCTAAGAAGATGGATGCCAAGAAGAAGAGTGCCCAAAATTCTCCATGCCAAGAAACAAGGGATGCCACCCCTTCTTTGTCGCCCCTATCTCACAGTGATTCAAGAAATATTTTATCGCACAAAATAGGTTGTGTTCTACCGGTGGTTAGGGGGCTCCCTTTAAATAGTTGATGCCTCCATGATCCAATCAAAAACCTAATTAGTTTAGGACTCAAATCCAAACCTGATTTGAATTGGTCCTATGCTTATCCAAGTAGGAAATTGATGGAAGGAAGGAGAGTGCTAGACATCTCATGCACGCACACATATGGGGTGGAAATAAAATCAGCGCTCCCTCCTCTTGGTCGGCCACTTAGTGAGAGAGAGTCTTAGGTGTTTTGAACTCTATGGATCTAATCTCATTTGACTCAAATTTGACTTGATTCGAATCTAATTCGAACTTTATTCAAATGAAACTTGAAAAGCTTGTCAATCCCAATTAGTTAAGATTCAGGTCTAAGTATAACTTAGATTTTTAACCCAATTAGTCTTAATTAAATCAGATCTAACTTGAAATTAATTAGGACTCAAACTCAATCTCTCATTAATCCTTTGGATCATTGATCAGATTAATATCATCCTCAAATTAAACTTGCACCTCATGTCTAGTACTAGCTAGACATAGTCAACTGTTTAATCCTATATGACCTCTAACTTAATTCTCAATTAAGCTAATATATTTGTTCAATAAAGTCACATACTTTTAAATTGAAAGCATAAATATTAGGTCAATTCTGTCTTACGTTGCTTGAATTTGTGCGTGACTCTATAGGTTCAAACACTAAGCCGATAGTATAGGAATAATTGTTTGTACTAATCGAAGTTACCATCTAGCAATAATTTTTGATGTTCAGATAGGTCAAATATATGCAAAGTAATATTCAAAACCTACACATATGATTATCGCATAATTCATCTCTTTGACCCTGAATGTTCAGGATGACTTAGGGTTTGCTGGCAACCCTGAAGAAGTCATCCACATTATATTTTAACCTTTAAATCTATCGCATGGATTATCCTAGTCAAGGCTTTACTAAATTGAAATACAATGATGCATTATCTCCTATAATCTAGAGGAGTCAATCCCATCTTGATCTATGCACAGACTTTGCAAGTACTTGATTATATCTAATAGTCTTCCATTACTGTATTAGAAATATAGATAGTCCGACATCAAAGTATAGTGAGTTGCTTGCAAGTCACCATGGTGATCTCAGATCTGAGAGATACTTATATCCATATATTTCATGAGCTACTCTTGACAGAAGAGTACTCAGCAGGTGAGTCACGTATTCAATGATGATGTACTCCTATATCTTACCTATATGCCATACCAGTGTCTCCACCTTCTTGGTTATGAGGATAACTAATCTATATGGTACACAATAATCTATATTCGATACATATCATCATCCTTTTAATGATGTATCGTTTGGTCGTGAACTTGTTTAAGCACTATTTGATAAATCCTCCTTTATCGATTGTATTATAGTTGTAAGGACTTCATCATAAAATTGAGAATTCTATAAGGGAGATGTACATATGATGAACATTCAAATAACTTTTTATTTATTGATAAATAATTCATATATAAAAATTTAATTATTTACAATAAGTCAATTAGCTTTAGGATATATTTTCTAACAACTTCCACTTAGACTAAAGCCAATCGGGGTAGTATCTTATACCCATCTTCCACTTGTGATCATCAAACTTTTTGATCTCAAGCATTTTAATGAAGGGGTTAGCTAGTTTTTTCTTTCATCAATCTTCTGCAGCTCGACGTCATCTCGATCCATGATCTCACAGATAAGATGATAGCATCACAGAATGTGCTTGGTTCTGTAATGAGATTTAGATTCTTTTGTTTGTGCTATGGCTCTAGTATTATCATAATATAGTAAAACTAGGCCATCAATAGAGGAAACTATCCCAAGTTCAGTAATGAACTTCTTTAACCAAACAGCCTCTTTTACAGCATTGGATATCGCAATATCTTCCACTTCACACACTGAGTCAGCCATCATGTGTTGCTTGGAACTCTTCCAGCATATCGCTCCTCCATTCAAGATGAATATGTAGCCCAACATGCTTCTGCTATCATCATGATCTGACGAAAAATTAAAATCAATATATCTTATAAGTTTCAAGTCAGTATCTCCATAGATAAGCTATTGATCTTTAGTATTTTTTAAATACTTAAGAATTATCTTCATAATCTTACAATGGTTCTCATTCAGATTAGACTGGTACCTACTCACTACTCTTAGTGAATAGGCTACATCTGATGTCATACATATTATGGCGTATATGATAGATCCCACTATCGAAGCATATGCGATTTTATTTATACGCTCTCTCTCTGAGGGGTTGTTGAATAATCTTTCTTTGAGAGAAAAATTTTATGGCCTATTGGAAGATAGCCTCTTTTAAAATTCTCGATATTGAACCATTTCAACATGTTATCGATGTACATAGATTGGGATAACCCAAGCAACGTTCTAGATCTATCTCTATAGATCTTCATTCTTAGGATGTAGGATGCTTCTCACAAATTCTTCATGGAGAACTGTGATGACAGCCACAACTTCACACTTTACAAAGCTGGGATATCATTTTCTATTAATAATATGACATCTACATACAGTATAAAGAAGATGACCATAGAATCATTAGCCTATTTGTGGACATAAGGCTCTTTTCTGTTCCTAATGAAGCCATACATTTTGATCATCTTATCAAAATACATGTTCTAATTCCTAGATGCTTGCTTCAGTTCATAGATGGATCTATTTAGTTTGCACACATTATATTCATTTATAGATGTGAACCCTTTAAGTTGTATCATATACATCTCTTCTTCTAGCTCTCCATTAAGAAAAGTGATTTTGACATTCATTTTCCAGATCTCATAATCTAAGTGTGCTGCTATTACAAACATAATCTGGATGGAGTTGAGCATTGCCATAATAGAGAATATCTTGTCATAGTCAATAACATAATGTTGATGATATCCCTTGACAACTAGACAGACTTTATAGGTCTCCATCTTCCTGTTGGCTCCTCTTTTCCTCTGGAAAATACACTTACACTCTATGAATTTTATCCCTTCAGATGGATCAACAAGTGTCTATACACCATTGATCTTCGTGGACTCCATCTTGAATTTATGGCGTTAAGTCATTTCTTAGAGTCGGGCCTTTGCTAGGCATTCATATAGGTGATCGGATCCTTGTCATTCTCATCTACTTCGACAAGATCACCGTTCCAGATCAAGAAACTATAGTATCTGTCCAGTTGACGTGATACTCTACCAAATCTTCTTAATGGCACCTCTACAGGCTCTGAATTTGATTCTCCAATTAAATCTGATTCTATATGTGTCGGTTTTTTACCTTACAAACTTCACCATGTTTGATTTTAGTGGCATCAGTTCCTTCACAAAAAAACTCTCTTTTCAGAAAGATTGTCCTATTGCTGATGAACACCTTTTGTTCTTCAGCGAGGTAAAAATAATACCCTTTCATTTTCTTAGGATATCCTATAACTAAGTATTGATCGGACCTGGATCCTAGCTTATCTATTTTTAAACATTTGACATAAGTCGGACATCTCCAAATCTTAAGATGTGAGAGCACCGGCTTATGCCCCGTCCATATCTTATATGGTGTTTTATTGATAGACTTGCTTGGAACCTTATTTAGTACATAGTAGGCAGTATTAAGAGCGTATCCCCAAAAAGAGATCGCAAACTTGCAAAGTCCATCATGAATCAAACCATGTCTAATAGGCTTTGATTCCTCCTTTCAGATATCTCATTATGTTGTGATGTTCCAAAAGGGATCCATTATGAGAGAATTTCATTCTCCTCTAGATATATCATAAAATCATTGGTGAGGTATTTGTTACATTTGTGCCTTAAAAATCAATAGTTGGTGGACACATTTTGTAATTCCAGAGCTTAATCTTGTATTTATAATATTTTTATTATCAATAAAGGATTTTTTCATTCCAATCATGTTTATGTATCCATAATTTATCCTAAAAATTAATAAAGATAGTAGGGTACACATACTAGTATTTATAATAAATCAAGATAGTAGGGTCCACAAAGTAGTCATATTTCATTTATATCCTAAAGAGGGATGAAAAGGGGAGTGTACTTTTAAAAGAAACTATTAAAAGGAAAGAGATGCTATAGCTATTGCTACGATATGTTCCAGGTTTTGATCGTCAAGCCGAGACTTTCAATAGAAAGAGAGAACAAAAAATCAATGATATATGATTCCAATATGTATGGTAAAAAAACATGGTTGGGGACCACTTTGCCCTCTATGTGTTAAGCAATCACCATATGAATCATCCCCTAGCCCTCCTTCCAAAGCTTCAGATGGCAGAGCTACCGCACAATGTTTCATTGCTTGGTGGGTTGAACGAGATTGATTGATGGGAGTATTGAACAACCAACACAAGAGCCGGTATAGATAAATAGAAAAACAAGTTCAACCACGTGGTGAATAAAACAACATTCATTGAATGAGTTGACTTGATGCTGAACCTCCAGCTATATCCCTGAAAACCCCCAGACTACCGTTATGCCCCTACTCTCTTAAAGGCTAGAGGCGAGGCCCAACATAGTCAGTTGGCACTTCACTCCCGACCAAAATGAACTTGTCTTCGCTTCCTCAAGGAAAGATGGAAATTTTCATAGGTCGGTCTTTTCCCAAGCATGAGTGTAACAATCTACTAAAGTTGCCATCGGCAGAAGGCAATATATAGTCAACAGGTGGGAAGACAAGCGAGCAAGCTTTACATAAATAGCCTAATAGGCTAAAAAGGAAGCGGCATCTCCTTTTGTCTGTCAGGCAAAGGCCAGTCAGCTACTGGTGCTAGAAAAGATCAACTGAAAACTCTCTTTGTTCCCTATTAGTCTCTGCAATTTTGTGTACAAGATTCTTGCTAGGATTTTTGTAGATAGCCTTGGTCTTTTTTTGCCATCTCTCATCTCCCCTCAGCAGGAAGCTTTTACTAAAGGTAGAAGTCTTGTTGAAAATGTGGGTCTGGCTCAGGAGATGCTTCATCTTCCATCTGATATGCGGGACAAACATCATTATAAGTTGTCCAAGTTGCCAAGAAATAGTTCCTTTGCACAACCGATGTACTTCCACAGGTCGCCCTCATTTCATAGTTGAGTTCTTTCACATTTCTCGTATCATTTTTCATGGATTAGCATCTCGAGTTCCTGCAAAATCTTTCTGTGTGTAGAATATTTTTTCAAATGGGTGCACCTGACTGTTGTTATCACAGTCCAGTTGGAACAAATGTAACCAACATTTCATTGGTGAGAAGCCGGACTGACTTTTGCTCCTAGTGTCGGCATGTGACAACATAAAATGACCTCTGTCAAATCAGTTAGTGGTAAAGGTTGTGCCATACATCTTCACATGCTAAAAAATTAAGCGCAAACAGAAGCTCTCTTCGATGAGGAAGTAGACTATCAGTCTTGCTTTGACTCTCAGAGGAGGTAAAATTGGTAATACGGGATGACTTTCATGGCCCAGAACGAGATGAGGTGTAGATTGATTTTCGAGATGAGCCTAGTAATAAATAAATATATATATATATATATATATATATATATATATATCTTCTATTTTCATTTTTTTTTATTTTCTTCTTTGAACCGGGTCGATAGGCAAAATAGTATGTAAAGAAAAGGTTCCTTCCTTCCCAACGAATTTCGAGTGATAGGGGAGAGCCCCTAAGAGAAGGAGCTTTATTTGTGGTTGGTTACATTGATAGGGAAGTTTCCATCTATATCAAAAGGGGAGTGGGTTCAACCTTTTCGATTGATCTGCCGACCACCTTTCTGTGGAAGAGATTTAGGGTCCACAGTAGAAGTTCATCCAGTCAGGTGCTAGGCTCAGCTTGCTCACGACTCCAGGTCCCATTTATTCTCTTGTCATAAGGGTAGAAGGGATGATCTCTCCTAACACTAGGAAAGTTTCATCATTCGATTCTTGGCCATTCCTCTATTCGTAGTTGCCCAACCCTCTGCCTCGCTTTCTATTCTTTATCAGTAGTAGTCTGAGCAGAGCTAAATTCATTAAATCTTATTTGTAAGTACGTGGGAAAATAAATAGACCTTAATTAATCATTGGTTTGCATTTCCATACTGACACATTTTTTGTTGGTGTCAGCTTCTTCTTCCAATGCCCTCTTCAATTCTAAGGCATGGAAGAAATTGTACTTTCATAATTTAATGAATCTTCTACTTATTTGATGGGATGGTTAAGAGATTATCTATGGTTAAATTCTTCACAACTTATCAATGGGTATAACCCTTTTGGTATGAATAGTTTATCGGTATGGGCGTGGATGTTTTATTTGGACATCTTGTTTGGGCTACTGAATTTATATGTTGAGAATTTGAGATATACATTAATTAGTAGTTAATTTTCTAAATACTCCTGATCAAAGGATCATCACGAAGGACAGTGGTCAATTCATTCGAGATCGATGCACAGTTCACCTCTCTTGTGGGCAAATAAGTCTCAAGTCTGTAGTGTAGGGATACTGAGGTAAGGGTGTGAATAGTTGTTAAAGATAACTTGTACTAAGCATGACCAACATGAAAAATCACTTGGATGTCTACTCACTTGTCAGTGGTCTTCTCGATGCTACAGTGGTGTGAGTGGTCCTTTGACCTGTGGTGTCATCGGCTATTCGCAGTGAGGCTACTAAGTTTGACTGCACGTTCACTTAGATCCTAGCCATTCGGATCTTTGCTATGTATGTTGGCTTCAGTAGGTTCAAGTTTGCTATTTGAAGTAGGATACACTTAGATAGAATCTATCAATCTTGGTAGAAAAGAAGAAATTCTATGCGATTTGTAGGATCGAGTTCAGAAAATCTTTGGTCAAAGCAAGTGTGAATACTAAAAAAAAATTTTATGAGATTCATAAATAAATTTGAGTCGAGCCAATCTTGCATATGACTGACGATGGGGTCTGACGAGTTCTTCATAACCTTCGTCAAGTCGGGACTCATGATAGAAAGACTGAATCACATGATAACTACACCTTGGGGTTCACACTTTCATTCTGCTGGGTTGCCACTATATATTGCTAGGTGTCACTGATGGATTATGGGATTCATCGAGTATCGCCATGATGATCGATAACCCTCGAAGGATAGAGTTGAAATTTTTCAACACATCGAAAGAAGTTTCAATGATATTGTGATGGAGATTATAATATATCTTACTATCAGACAAAATAAAACTGATGAGATCACACATAAAAGAAGTTCTTGTCCTATCAGATGGCTGATCGATTATTATGAATCATTAAAGGATAAAATCATCATTTTGATTGATGATTAATCTTATCCAAAAGTTATAATTAGAAAATTTACTAAGTGTTAGTAAATTATAGGAGTATTAATTAATAATTGAATTGCTAATTAGCTTAATTTGATTGAGTAATTGAGATTTAGATGAAGTCTAATTGAATTGAATTTAATTTGACTAGGGTTGGATTTGATTAGATCGAGCCTAATTGCGAGGGAGATTAATTCTTGATTTGATCAAAATTTAGATTCAGCTAATTTCTAATAAGATTAGTATTTAATTGAGATTATTGAGTTCCTAATTTAATTAGATTTCTTTTTCTTATTTGGATCAAGTCGAATCAGGTTTGGTTTAACTTAAATTTGGAAACCCTAGAGTCCATTGGAGCTGGGACTCTCTTTCCACCGCCCCCTTTTGGTTTTCATGCCCATTTTCCATGACAAAATGTGTTGTGGCATGAAAAATTTTGAGCATGAGGTTTATGGGCATAAATATGAGAGGGGAGGATGTTTTGGCAGGTATTTGGTTGATGACTCATCTACCTTATCTCTTAATCTCATTCCTAGTATGGTGGTTTGAAAAATCAAAAAAAATTAAGAGAAAAATATTCTAAAAAATTTGAGTCTTTTTCCTCTTTCTCTCCCTTCATGTTCTCCTTAGTTCTCAAGAGTCTGTGAGAACTGTAAGAGAACAACCTCAGCCATCAAAGAGGAGTCTTCTATAAGGGAGCTAGCATCCCAATAAAGACACCTACCTCTGGTTAGAATGAGCCTTATGTGGATACCTATGGAGACCGAACATGTGCGTGGCTAAAGGAACCCATTAAATCCACGATAATAGATTGTGGTGTAGATCGACCCACGTAATGGTATTGAAATTTGATCTCATCCTTATTTTACTTTTCAAATCATATATATATCTTTGTTTCTGGGCTTGGGTAAGATTAGATGAGATCTAATATATGTGGGGTTAAAGAGTTTAACCTGATTTATTTCTACTACTCATGAAAAGATTTTTGAAATCTATGCATGCATCCTATCCAATTTTCTAACAGTGATATCAGAGCCAATAATTTTTAAAGACATATATAATCTAGTTTTTATCTTAGATTTAAAAGTTTTATTTATTTAAAATTGATCTTGTGCTGGTATAAGGTTGTCTTGGTATAGGATTTACCCCCTATATTGAAAAGATTATCCTAGCACAAGATTGATCAGTTTTGAGAACTATTTTCAAAGTGATTAAATCAATCTTTTAGATCTAAAAATTAGCATATGTGATATCTTATTTCATATTTAGATCTGAAATTAGAATGACTAAATGTTCACATCAGACTGGTATAAAGTTATCCTGGTATAGGATTTATCCCCTACATTGAAAAGATTGTCCTAGTTTGATGCGAATTGATTTTTTGAAAAATATTTTTAAATATTTTAATTATTATTTTTGATATGATTATATATATATTTGATATATGTATTTTTAATTTTAGATCTAAAATTTGATGTATATATTATATATATTTTAGTTTAGATCTGAAACTACATATATATGATATATGATATTAGATTAAGATCTAAAATTATTTCAAGATCATAAGCCACTAATGCATGCAATGAAACATAATCTAAAAATTATTTTTAGATCTAAAATTATATTATTGTATGTGGATATAGATTGAACAAATTAGGCCTAGTGATCAAACCACAATTAGGATCAAATTGATTAGGTCAGGCTAGAACTCGTTATCGATTTTGAGCAGTTGATTGAACCTAATCAATGGTTGATTAGGATTAAATCAAAGGGACTTAAAATCGAGTTTAATTATAGTCGATCACATCGATTCATATTTTGATGTGAATTGATTAACTCAAGA
Source organism: Elaeis guineensis (assembly GCF_000442705.2). Taxonomy (NCBI): domain Eukaryota; kingdom Viridiplantae; phylum Streptophyta; class Magnoliopsida; order Arecales; family Arecaceae; genus Elaeis; species Elaeis guineensis. Next base: position 7,771,938 of record NW_027332425.1, read on the forward strand.
TCAAATTTGGCTCAATGGTTCGGATCCATTTCAATAGGTTAACCTAATCAATTCTAATCGACCAATTTGGTGTCTAGGATAAGTATCTAGATGGTGGTTATTTAATCAGTTCTGTTGTCTGACCTGGTCAATTTGATTGGTATCTAAGAAAAGTAATAGGGGGACCCCCACTCATCTTAACTTATCTGACCATCTTGAGAGATTTAGTTTCGTGCTAGGTTACTTGTTGACTCAAGTTCACCCATATCGATTAGGCTGGTTAGACATGTGGATGTGCTGATCCAAATTTAATCAGTTAGATGTCATATCAACTGATTTAGAAGAGATCTAAATCTAAATCTTCTCACTAAATATTAAGTCTAGAGGTCTTCCATTGTTATAGAGATGCGGGTGCCTTCCTAGCATTGATCGTTCTTGGCTGGTTATAGTGGTTCGGTTGCATTAGAAAGGTACAACCACTCTATTGACATTTGATGTCCTGGGAAAGAGAAAAGGTTGGACCCAATAACTGTTAGGTGAGGGTCCCAATGACGGCTTTGCACCCACTGGTGAATGATAGGTTTGACTTAACTAAAAAATATGCCAATAATTATTAGGTGAGGCCACAGGACTTAGAGACCAAACCCACAATATCTTGCTTAGTGAAGCAATGAATAAAGTATTATCCACTCATTGATCTGTACTTACCAATAACTATTAGGTGAGGTGTGTATAGATTAATGGGACCGTAGTATCTACTTGAAATCGATCGCGTATAGATTTCTGTTTCTCCAACCGAGGAGTATGGGAGATTCAAAAAAATAGTGAGAGCCTTTATTTATTTTTAAAATTTCTAGAATAAATATTTTTATAAATATAAATATTTAACTAAAAACTATTCTCTCTGTAGATAACCATATCGAGTTTAAATCTTTTAGCCCATATCCTCGATATCAATAGGTTCACCGGTACAAATTATAAAGACTAGCTCTAAAATTTGAGAATCATTCTTAGTTTCGAAAAACATACCCATATCTTTGATCAGGATGCGCCTGTGTTACCAACTCGTCCATCTCTTGATCAACGAGCCACACTTGAGAAGTAGATGGATAAAGATAACAAGCTGAAGTGTTATATTTTAGCATCCATGTCCAATGATCTTCAATGATAGCATGAAAACATGAAGACCGTCAAAGAGATCCGAACTCATCTACAAGAGTTGTATGGTGAGTAGAGTCGCACAGTTCATTTTGAGGTCTCCTAGAGACTACTCAGAGCAATACATGATAGACAGTTCGTTAATGATCATTGTTTAACAATAATCAAGGATATCGAGCAGCTTCAAAAGCTCTGCATGAATATGGACAAGGAACTGCAGGTGGATCTGATCATCCAGTCTCTTCTTGATTTGTATTGATAGTTCATCATGAACTACCATATAAATAAAGTTGATAGCACTTTGTTCGAGTTACTGAACATGTTGGTAACAGCAGAGAGCACCTTGAAGAGTTCAAGGGGTACAATTTTGACTGTGGAGTGGGTTTCCTCTAAGAGAAAATCTTCTTTCAAAAAGAAAAAGAAGCTTGCAAAGAAACAAAAGAACGAGACCAAGCCCAAAAAATAGGTTTTGAAGAAGATCGATGATAAAAAAAAGTGTTTCCATTATAACGTCGAAGGTCACTGGAGGAGGAACTATCCGACCTACCTGGCGACTATCAAAAGTAAGAAGAAGGATGGGCCTTTTGAAGGTACATCTGATATGCTCATTATTGAAACTAATCTGATGATTTTCTTTTTTTCTAGTTGGGTTCTAGATTTTGAATCAAGTGCTCATTTGTGCACTTCTATGCAGGGTCTTGAAGAAGTGAGAGGGCTGAAAGAAGGCGAGATCACTCTTCAGATCGACAATGGAGCAAGGATTGCTGCTGTAGCCGTCGGAACCTACCCTCTGCGATTATTGTTAGGAGTTAGTTTAATTCTTAAAGACTGATATTATGTACCTGTAGTCAGCAGAAATTTAATTTTCATATCTGTGGTGGTATAGAATAATTATAATTTTTATTTCAATAAAGATATGTGTTCAATTTATTTCAAAAATAAAGTTATTGCACGTATTTTCTTGATTGACAGTCTTTATCATTTGTATATAGATATGAGTGTAAATATTAACGAGTGAATTATGAATGCCATAAGGTCTAAGAGATGTAGAGATAGGATTAGCCAAAAGTATCTGTGGCACCTTAGGCTAGACCAATTGGAGAGGACAAACTTAACAAACTAGAGAAAGATGGTCTTCTCAAACCATTGATTTTCGAGTCTTATTCGGTTTGTGAATCGTATCTTCAAGAAAAAATGACCAAACTGCCCTTTGTGGGAGAAGGAAAAAGGGCCACTGAGATATTAGTCCTGGTACACACTGATGTGTGTGGTCCCATCGATGTACAAGATAGGGGTGGCTATATATAACTTTTACTGATGATTATTTATGATATGGGTTTGTGTATTTGATGCATCGAAAGTCTGAAACCTTTGAAAAGTTCATAGAGTTAAGACATGAAGTAAAAAAATAAATCAAAAAATTCATAAAGGTTCTTCGATCAGATCGAGGAGGAAAATATCTTAATAAAAAATTTTAGACCTATCTCAAGGATAATGGCATAGTCTCATAATAGATACCTCCAGAGATGCCTCAGCTCAATGGGGTATCTGAAAGGAGAAATTAGATCCTATTAGATATGGTTCGATCTATGATGAGCTTCACAGACCTTTCTATCTTTTTCTGGAGATATGCATTACTTTCTACAATTTATCTTTTGAATTAGATTCCCTCTAAATCCATTCCTACTATACCATATGAGTTATGGCATGGTAAGAAGCTAACTCTTGGGTACCTCAAGATTTAGAGATATCCAACCCATGTCAAATGATAGCAGGCGGATAAGTTAGAGGATAGGTCTTTTAGGGCTCGCTTCATAGGATATCCTAAGAAAACCATGAGATACTACTTCAATCTTCTTGAGGATCACAATGTGATTGTGAGCCGACATGTCGTCTTCTTGAAAAAGAAGTTTATCCAAGATGGAGACAGTGGAAGAAAGATTGAGATCGAAGAGAAAATTCTGAAGAGCATCGAGTCTAAGAATCTGAACCCAATAATGAGTCAGTAGATGTGATACCTCTTTCACTTCGTAAATCTAGTAGGATCTTCCATCCTCCTGAAAAGTACTTAGATATTCTTATAGAGGATTTAGAGGAAGCATTTCTTGTAGGAGATAGGGACATTAGGAATGGTTTCAAGACCTATGATGAGATAATGTTAGATATAGACTCTGAGAAATGGATGGAAGTGATGAAGTCAAAAATTAACTCTATGTATTCTAACTAGGTTTGGTCCTTAGTAGATCCATCTGAAGGTATTGTACCTATTGGGTGTAAATAGATTTATAAAAGAAAAATTAGATTGGCTGGTAAGATAGAGACCTATAAGGCAAGGCTACTCACGAAAGGTTATTGTTAACATGAAGGTATTGACTATCATGAAATCTTTTCATCCATAGCCATGCTGAAATCCATCTGTATTCTACTTGCAATAGCAGCCTTTCATGATTATGAAAGTTGGTAGATGGATGTGAAAACTACCTTCCTAAATAGATATCTTAAGGAACATATCTATATGGAGCAACCTTTGAATTTCACATCCAGTAATAGTGATCACAAAATCTATAAGTTGCAAAGGTCCATATATGGACTCAAGCAAGTATCTCAAAGTTGGAACACTCACTTTAATAATGTGATCAAAATATTTGATTTCATAAAAAATGAGGAGCCATGTGTTACAAAAAGGTCAATGGGAGCACTGTCACATTCTTTGTATTGTATATGGATGATATCTTCCTAATTGAGAATGATATTTTCATGCTGACATCGATCAAAGTATGATTGTCAAAACAGTTTGCCATGAAAGACCTAGGAGAAGTTTCCTACATTCTTGGTATAAAGGTCTATAGGGATAGATCTAAGAGAATGATTGGACTCTCACAGCAAGTATACATAGAGGAGGAGCTGAAGAGATTCAGCATGAAAGCTCTAAAAGAGATTTTTTGCCTCTTAGATATGGCATTCATCTCTCCAAGAAGATATGTCCCAACACACCTGAGGAGATCCAATGCATAAGTAAGATCTCTTATGCTTCGATAATAGGAAGCCTCATGTATGCCATATTATGTACATGATCTGATGTAGCCCTTGCTATGAGTGTCATGAGCAGATATCAGGTAAATCCAAGCGAAGAACACTAGATTATTGTTAAAAGAATCCTTAAGTACTTAAGAAAGACTAAAGATTTGTTGTTGATCTTTGGTGGAGGATCGGAGCTAAAAGTTGAGGAATAAATTGATTCAAACTTCATGACTGATGTCGATAATAGAAAGTCTACATCAGAGTGTATCTTCTTATGTAATGGTGGTGCAGCTAGCTGCAAGAGTTCCAAGTAGTCGATCATTACAGATTCGACCATGGAAGCCAAGTACATTATCGCCTTTGAAGCTACTAAGGAAGCCTTTTGGTTTAAGAAGTTTGCTACGAAGCTGGGTGTGATGCCATTATATGTCATTGCATGCACTGCAACAACAATGGTCTATAGCCCTTGCTAAAGAGCCTAGGTCTCACCAAAAGTCCAAGCATATAGAACGTGGTTTCACATCATATGCGAATACCTGAGAAGAAGTTCGTCGAGGAACAGAGAGTCGACTCCATCCAAAATGTGATGATCTGCTGACCAAGTCTCTCAGCTAGTAGAAGACCGAATCTTACCTTGAGAAGATTGGTCTTAAGTATATGCCAATTGACTTTAAGTCATGTGGGAGTTTGTTAGATTTGTGTCCTAAAAGCCAATTATTGGCTGACATATTTTATAATTTTAGAGCTTAATCTTATACTTATAATATTTTTATTATTAATAAAGAGCTTTATATTTAATTATATTTATGTGTCCATTCTTTATCCTAAAAATTAATAAAAATAATTTTTGTATATTATCAAAGTATTAAAAATTTAAGATATACATTAATTAGTGGTTAATTTTTTAAATATTCCCGATCAAAAGATCATCACAGAGGATAGTGATCAATCCATTTAAGATTGGTGTACAGTTCACCTCTTTTATAGGCAGATGAGTCTCGGATCTACAGTGTACAGACATTGGGATGAGAATGCAGATGATTGTTAGAGAACAACATGCACTGAGCATGACCAACACGAGAAATCACTTGGATGTCTACTCACTCATCAGTGGTATTTTTGAAACTACAGTAGTGTGAGTGATCCTTTGACCTATGGTGTCATTGACTATTCGCAGTGAGTTATTGAGTTTGACCGCATATTCTCTTGATCCCTAACCATTCGGATCCTTGCTGTGTATGTTGGCTTTAAAAGGTTCAGATTTATTGTTTGGAATAGGATACACCTAAATGGAATATATCGATCTTGATAGAAAAGGAGAAGTCCTATATGATTTGTGAGATTGAGTTCAGAAAGTCTTTGGCTAAAGCATGTGTGAATACTGAAAAAGAGTTTCTACAAGATTCATAAATAAACTCGAGTCGAGCCAATCTTGCATATGATTGATGATGGGGTCTGACGAGTTCTCTATAATCTCTGTCAAGTTGAGACTTATGATAGAAAGACTGAATCATACAGTAACTGCACCTTAGGGTTCACACTTTTATTCTGCTAGGTTGCCATTATATATTGCTAGGTATCATTGGTGGATTGTGGGACTTATTGGATGTCATCTTGATGATTGATGACCCTCGAAGGATAGAGTTGAAATTTTTTAATCCATCAAAAAAATTTTTGATGATATTATAATGGAGATCACAATATATCTCACTATTAGATAGAATAGAATCTATGAGATTACACACAAAAGAGGTTCTTATCTGATCAGATGGCTGATCGATGATTATGAATCATTAAAAGATAAAATTATCATTTTGATTGTTGATTAATCTTATCCAAAAGTTATAATTAGAAAATTCACTAAGTGTTAGTGAATCATAAAAAGATTAATTAGTAATTAGATTGTTAATTGGCTCAATTTGATTGAGCAATTGAGATTCGAATTAAGTCTAATTGAATTGGATTCAATTTGACTAGGTTTTGGTTTGATTAGATCAAGCCTAATTGCGAGGGAGATTAATTCTTGATTTGATTTAGACTTGAGTTTAGTTAATTCCTAATAAGATTAGGATTTAATTGAGGTCATTGGATTCCTAATTTGATTAAGTTTCTTTTTCTTATTTGGATGAAGTCGAATCAAATTCGGTTTAATTTAAATTTAGAAACCCTAGAGTCCATTGGAGCTGGGACTCTCTTTCCACCGCCTCCCCTTGGGTTTTCATGCCCATTTTGCATGACAAAAAATGTTTTGGTCTGAAAAATTTTGAGCATGAGGTTTCATGGCATAGATATGAGAGGAGAGAATGTTTTGGCAGGTATTGTTAGATGTGTGCCCTAGATGCCAGATTGGCTGACACATTCCTGTACAAATGTAAGGGCAAATTTATAATTTTGACTATAAATGAATAAAAGGGTTATTCTACTATCACATTATGTACATTATGTCTGTGATACATCCTTTGAGTTAGTAGAAATGTTAATTCATATTTTCAAGAGTTAAAAATTTAAGGCATGAATTTACATAACTAACTCATAAACAGCTCCTGATCATAGGATCATCATGAGGATGGTGATCGATCTGAAAGGTTGGTGTACGATCGCTTTCTTAGGATAGATGTGTCTTGAGTCTACGGTGTGGAGACATCGGAGCAAGAGTACAGGTATTCATTGAGAACGAGAGTACTGAGCATGACCACCTCGAGCAGTCATATGAAAGTCTACCTTCTCGTTGATGACTAGCTCGATGCTGTAGCTGTGTGTCTAGTTCTTTGAGCTGAGGTGCATCGACAGTTTACCTTGAGTGTGTTATAGTTTGTCTATACCATAACTCGATCTCTTAGCCATTCAGAATTCTGAGGTGTATGTTGGCTGTAGCATATTCATTGTAGGAACCAGATTGCACCAAGATGGGATCTATCAACCTCGGTAAATAAGAGGAGTAGTCCTATGATGATCGAAAGATTGAGTCCTTAATCCCATGGCCATGACAAAGTGAAATAATGAAAAAGAGTTTTTTATTAACGTTTCACATCGGACTTGGATCGATCGATTGATTCATATGACTGATGTTGGATTTGATGAGTTCACCTTAACCCTAATTCAGTCGGGACTCATGATAGAGGAACTCAATGACACAGGTAACTGCACCGAGAGGTTCATCTTCATTTTTATGGGTTGCCACCATATACTGCTAGGTGTCACTGATAGATTTTGGAAGCATTTAGAATGATCTTGATGATCGATCATTCTAATTGTCTGAATCAGAAGAGTTCTGGTCCATCGAAAAGAGTTTCGATGATGTCGATGATAAGATCACGACATGTCTTATTACCATACGAAAATGAACCTAACTGGGTCACACAAATAAGAGTTAGGATCTGGATGTCATCAATTGAGCTAGCCCAGTTTGATTGATTTGGATTAGATCTAATTAGTTTCAAAGAAATCATGCTAGCACATGATTGAGCCTAACTTTCTCCTCGTGTAATCTTTTCTATCTCGACTGAGCCAAATATGATTTGACTCATCCAAAAAATCTTGAAAAGATTTCTCTCAATCTGACTAGAGCCAGTCCAGCTCAGAAAGGATTTGTCTTAATTCATGAGATGAATTTAAGACAATACCTGCTAATTCCTGTCACCTGCCATTTTCATTTTAGAACATCGATCAAACGTTGACCCATGGACCTTAGACTAAAGGCCACTTGGCAAGAGGTCATTGGAGAGTTTTTGTGGAGTATCCACCTGCTAATTTTACCCTCAAAGTGGGTGCCATAATCAGATATGGCGTGTGCCCTAAGTGGATAAGGATAGAGTCCCATGAGATGAGGACTCTATGCCTTGATCGACTCAAACTGTTGAGCACCAATCTCACTATGTTTATCTAGTGTTGGTGCCAACAGTAGGAGGATTTGGTGGGTTTCTTATCTGATATGATCAGATGATATCACTCTACCAATTAGAATTTTTTCAAATTAATTAGAATTTTTTGATTGGTCAAATGATGTGGCACTACATAGCGCAGCAGGGTCTATTTAAACCCTGTCTGCACCTAGGGTTTAGAGACTCTACTCAATACCCCACAAAAACATAAAACCCCTCCACTTCTCTATACCCCCTCTGCTCCTCTCCCTCCCCTCTTCACGTCCAAGAGGTTGGGCATCCATCTGGTGCTTGTCCAAGGTGTGGTGGCTCTCTGATTAGAAGACTGCAGAGATTTGTCGAGAAGCTGCTGCTCCAGCTTCAGAAGATCTTTTGAAGATCTTTCAAATCAGATCCAGATCTAATTTTTGGAGAAAAGATTCATGAGGAGAAGATGATCTAGATCCTATTTAAGTGGATATCAATAGAGGCCAGGCGACTGTGTGGCTATTTTAGAACCTCGGGCGTTGCTGCGATCATCTACAGGGTAATCTAGTTATCCTAGAGGTATTCCTCTAATCCTCAAGTTTTAGATTTAATTTTAGATTAAATATTAGATAGTAAGAATTAGATCTAATATACCTTAGATCTAAAATAAAGTAGGATAATTTTTTTTGAAATATTCCATCCCAGATCTCATTAGATCTGGAAGATCCTACAAGAAAAAATACGGTTTTTTCTTCCTTCAACTGGTATCAGAGCCAGATTGATGGCTCTATTTTAGATCTAATTTAATTTTTATTTTTATTTATTTCATATTAATGGATTTCAGATATCACATCAGATATGGTTGGATCTAAAATTAAAAGATTTAAAATTAAATCTAAGTAGATCTAACATGTATAAGATGCATGACTAGACTAGGAATAGTTTAAACTATGAATAGTCTTGAAGTTTTATATTTTAATGTGATTAAAATATAAATTAGGTCTAATTTATTCTCTAATTTTTGATGTTATAAATATTATATTTAAATTAAAAAATAAAAAATAAAATTTAATTAATTCATAAGATTGATTTGCTGCATGCCTAGACTAGTTGTAGAATTATTCTAGTAACTCTCTAGAATAGATTTTATATTTAATAGTTTAATTTAAATTTTATTTTTTAGATGTTACATGTGATGTATCAGATCTGAAAGCATGCTAATTAGATTAAATTTTAATACATGAGATATATGCAAAGCATGTATAAGTTAGATCTGAAATTATATATGTGATACGTAACTCAGATCTAACTAGTTTTGTAGTTAAATCAATATTTCTGATTAAGGTATTCCTTATGGCTGTTCGATCATAAGAATAAAGTAGGATTTAAGATCCTCTCCTCCCATTCAATGGGGTGTTCTTATGGCGTGTAGGAGTGCTGTGCGTTCATCCTTAATCAGAAATCAAAATTTACTTTTCTGCAAAACCCTAGATCCTGAAACCTTAAAATTTATTTACATGTTTTGTTAATGAATCCAAGACTTAATTAATGAATTAAGCTTATGAAATTAAATTAGATCTAAAATTGAGAATTTCAGATCTAAGTCATTTTTATAAAATTGGATTCGAGCTTGGATAGCTCAATTAGGTCTAGCGATTGATCAAATCAAATCAAAAGTTGGTTAGGTGGGATCATAAAAGCTAATAATTTACCAGCATAATAGGATTAAGTCTAGGTCAAGGTCGAATCACATTCATATATGACTCGATCAAGTTAAGACCTAATTTGGCTTAGTGGTTAAGCCTGGATTGTAGGCTAACCCAATTGGTTCTGGTTCGACAATTTGGTGTCTAAGGTAAGTTGGATAGATGCGATCGAATGATTTTTAATTGGGAGCTACTCAACTCGAATGCGTTCTTATCAAGTTAATGGCATATCCCTCCCACCGATCTCACTTACCTGGCCATATGTGTCGACCCAGTTCTGATTTGAGGTGACTAACAATTCGAGCTAACCCATGCCACTAGGTTAGTCATAATTGTTATGACTATGTCAAGTCAAGTTTAATGAGACCTAAATTAAATCTTTCTAAGAAAATATTAAGTCTAAGGTCTTCCACCATTGTGGATGTCGGGTCCTTCCTGGAGTTGATTGTTCTCGGCTGGTTACAGTGGTTTAGTTGCACTGAAAAGATGCAACCATGTCCATTAGGCATTGGATGCTACGGATTAGAGGATGGGTTGTGCTCAATATTTTGGATATGGTGAGGGACTCAATCAGGAATCTAGTTCGTGCAAATGGTGGGTCTGACTTAACTAAGGATTGGAGCAATATTTTGGACACGGTGAGCTTCATGAATTAGAGATCAAGTTTTGGGTGCATCATGATTAGAGAATCATTGGACAAGAGTTGTCCACTCATCGGTTTATCCATCACCAATAACTGTTAGGTGAGGTGATGAGCCAGTCGGTGAGACCGCACCACCCACTAGAAATCACTAATCACAGAGATTTTCACATCTCTACCCAAGGAGTGTAGAGATCTGAGAAAATAATAGGAGCCTAATTTGTTTAAAAATGAAACCTCTAAATAAATTGGTTAAGTCTGATTACAAAATCAAACTAGAAACTTTTAACTCTCTACAGAAAATATGTTGCGTCCAATCCCCTGACCAAAATACTAGACACCCACAGATTGACTGGATCCAATTTCAAAGACTGATTGAGGAACTACAGAATTATTCTGAGTTTCGAGAAACTGACTCATGTCTTGGATTAGGACCCACCTGTCATGCCAGCATGTCCGACTGCTGAACAGAGAGCGTCTCTCAAAAAATGGACGGATGAAGATAACAAAGCCAGGTACTACATGTTGGGTGCAATGTCTGATGATTTGCAGCGCCAGTATGAGAATATTATGACTACCCACCAAATGTTGGCTCACCTATAAGAGTTATTTGGTGAACAAAGTCGTGCAGCCAAGTATCAAGTCTGCCAAAAACTTTTTAAGGCTAAAATGCGTGATGGACAGTCAGTCTAAGATCATTGTTTGACAATGATCAAGGACCTTGAGGAGCTTGAGAAGCTCGGTATCATCTTAGATAAGAATTTTCAGATTGATGCGATCCTTCAGTCTTTATCCGATGCATATGGTCAGTTCATCATAAACTTTCATATGCATAAGATGCAATGTACCTTGGTTGAGTTAATGAACATGTTGGTTATGGTGAGCTTTCTTTGAAAGGTTCAAAAGGCTCAGTCCTTACTATGGAGTGGACTTCTTCCAAGAGAAAATCTTTTGGAAAGAAGAAGAAGTCTACGAAGAAGCAGAAGGTAGATGGGAAGAAGAAGAAGACAAAATCGAAGAAGAAGGCTGCTGAAAAGGAAAAATATTTTCACTGTAATTCAAACGGCCATTGAAATGGAACTGTCCTCAATACCTGGCCATCCTAAAGAACAAGAAGGATGGTCCTTCTGGAGGTATGCTTATTATAGAATCTAATCTTATGGTTTCCTCTCATCCAGTTGGATACTTGACTCTGTTCTAGTGCTCATTTGTGCACTTCTATGCAGGATCTTGAGGAGAGTAGTAGGCTGAGGGATGGGGATATGTCCTATGCATCGATAACGAAACAAGAGTTGCTGCTATGGCCGTGGGAACCTACACTTTGCGATTACCATTAGGATTAGATTTAGTTCTTAGAGATTGTTATTATGTGCCTGCAGCAAGCAGGAATTTGATTTTTATTTCATGTTTAGGACAAGAAGGCTATGTGATTAGCTTTCATAAGAACCATTGTACATATTTTATGAAAATAATAAAGTTGTAAATGGTTTTCTTATTAATGGTCTCTATCAGCTACATATTGATGTATTTGTATTTCATATCGAGCAAAATATGAATGCCATGGGAATTAAAAGGCCTAGAGATAGTCTAAATGATAGATATCTGTGGCACCTAAGGCTAGGTCATATAGCGAAAGACAGGGTTAACAAATTAAAGAAATCTAGGCTATTGAGTCCGTTGACTTTCGAGTCATATTCAATTTGTGAATCATGCCTTCAAGGCAAAATGACCAAGCTCTATTTTGTGGGACATGGGGAAAAGGCCACAGACCTATTTGTCCTAGTACATACGGATGTGTGTGGCTCATTTGATGTGCCGGCTAGAGGCAACTATGTCTACTTCATTACCTTTACCGATGATATGTCTAGGTATGGGTATGTGTTTCTAATGAAACACAAGTCTGAAGCCTTTGAAAAGTTCAAAGAATTCAAGCATAAGGTAGAAAAATAAACAGGAAAGCCCATTAAGGTTCTTCGATCAGATCGAGGAGGTGAATACCTTAGTCGGAAGTTCCTAGACTATCTTAAGGATAATGGCATAGTCTCTCAATGGACTCCACCTGGAACGCACAACTCAATGGAGTTTCAGAACGGAGAAATCAGATCCTATTAGATATGGTCCGTTCTATGATGAGCTTCACAGACCTCTCTGAGTTTCTTTGGAGACATTGTCTTATGACAGCAATATATGTATTGAATAGGGTTCTCTCTAAAATCATTCCTATCACACCATATGAGATATGGCATGGTAAGAAGCCAAGTCTGAGTCATCTCAGAATTTGGGGTTGTTCAGCTCATGTCAAGAGACAGCAGGTGGACAAGTTAGAGTTCAGATCTTTAAGAGCTCGATTCATAGGATATCCTAAAGAGTCATTAGGATACTATTTTTATATTTTGAAAGATCACAATGTGATTGTGAATCAACATGCTATTTTTCTTGAAAAATAGTTTATTCAAGATAGTGGCATCGGAAGAATAATTAAGCTCAAGAAGAATGTCTCCCAAGAGCAACGAGCTAAAGAACTGAGGAACCTAATCAATTAGAACCAGTCCTAACACAACCTCTTCCACCTTGTAGATCGATTAGAATTTTTCATCCTCCTGAAAGGTACTTAGGTACCATACAAGAGGATGTAGAGAAAATATTCCTCACGAGAAATGAGACTCATGGTGATGACCCCAAGACCTATGATGAGGCGATATCGGATATCGACTTCGAGAAATGGTTAGGGGCAATGAGATTAGAAATTGACTCGATGCACTCAGACCAAGTCTGGACCTTGGTAGATCCATTTGAAGGTATTGTACCTATTAGGTGTAAATGGATCTTCAAGAGAAGGATAGGTACAGATGAGAATGTGGAGACATTCAAGGCTAGGCTCCTAGTGAAAGGTTATAGTCAGTGCGAAGGCATTGACTATCAGGATACCTTCTCGCCCGTAGTCATGCTAAAATCCATTCACACATTACTTGCTATTGCAGCTTATTTCGATTATGAAATATGGTAGATGAACGTGAAAATGGCATTCTTAAATAGATATCTTGAGGAAGATATCTATATGGAATAGCCGCTTGGTTTCACATCCAGTGATGATGATCATAAGGTCTGCAAGCTGTAAAGGTCCATTTATGGACTTAAGCAAGTATCTCAGAGCTGGAATACTCGTTTCAATGATGTGATCAAAATGTTTAGTTTCATCAAGAATGAGGAGGAACCATGTGTATTCAAGAAGGTCAGTGGGAGCGCAGTTGTCTTTCTCGTACTGTACGTTGATGACATCCTTCTAATTGGAAATGATATTTTCATATTGATCTCAGTCAAAATATGGTTGTCTAAGGAGTTCTCTATGAAAGATCTAGGAGAAGCATCCTTTATACTGGGTATTAAGGTCTATAAAGATAGACCAAATAGGATGCTAGGACTTTCACAAAAGATGTACATAGAGGAGGTGCAAAAAAGGTTTAGCATGAAAAACTCCAAAAGAGGTTTAGTACCTTTTAGATATGGCATTCATCTCTCCAAGAAGATGTGCCCTAGCTGTTAGATGTGTGCTCTAGATGTCAGATCGGCTGACACATTCCTGTACAGATCTAAGGGCAAATTTATAATTTTGACTATAAATGAATAAAAGGGTTATTCTTCTATCACATTATGTATATTGTATCTGTGATACATCCTTTGAGTTAGTGAAATATAAATTCATATTTTCAAGAGTTGAAAATTTAAGGCATGAATTTACATAACTAATTCATAAACAGCTCCTGACCATAGGATCATCACGAGGATGGTGATCGATCCGGAAGGTTGGTGTACGATTGCTTCCTTAGGATAGATGTGTCTTGAGTCTACGGTGTGGAGACACTGGAGTGAGAGTATAGGTATTCGTTGAGAATGAGAGTACTGAGCATGACCATATCAAGCAGTCATAAGGAAGTCTACCTTCTCGTCGATGACTAGCTCGATACTGCAGTTGTGTGTCTAGTTCTTTGACCTGAGGTACATCGACAGTTCATCTTGAGTGTGTTATAGTTTGACTACATCATAACTCGGTCTCCTAGCCATTCGAAACCCTGAGGTGTATGTTGGCTGTAGCATATTCATTGTAAAAACTAGGTCGCACCAAGATAGGATCTATCAACCTTGGTAGATGAGAGGAGTAGTCCTATGATAATTAAAGATCGAGTCCTTAAGCCCATGGCCATGGCAGAGTGAAATAATGGAAAAGAGTTTTCCATTAAGGTTTTACATCGGACTCGGATCGATCGATTAACTCATATGACTGATGTTGGGTTTGACGAGTTCACCTTAACCCTAATTCAGTCGGAACTCATGATAGAGGAACTCAATCAACAGGTAACTATATCGAGAGGTTCATTTTTAGTTCTGATAGATTGCCACCACATACAGCTTGGTGTCACTGGTGATTTTGAGAGCAATTAGAATGATATTGATGATCGATCATTCTAATTATCTGAATCAGAAGAGTTCTGGTCCATCGAAAGGAGTTTCGATGACGTCGATGATGAGATTATGACATGTCTCATTACCATACGGAATTGAACCTAACTGGATCACACAAATAACGGTTAGGATCTAGATGTCATCAATTGGGCTAACTCAATTGATTTGGATTAGATCCAATTAGGTTCAAGAAAATCGTGCTAGCACACGATTGAGCCTAACTTTCTCCTCGTGTAATCTTTTCTGTCTCTACTGAGCCAAATATGATTTGACTCATCCAAGAATCTTGGAAAGGTTTTTTTCAGTCTAAGTAAAGTTTGTCCAGCTCAGAAAGGGTTTGTCTTAATTCATGAGATGAATTTAAGACAACACCTGCTAATTCCAAGCACTTGCCAATTTCATTTTAGGATATCTGTCAAAAGTTGACATATGGGTCTTAAACTGAAGAGGGCTCATTGAAGGATTTTTGTGGAGTCTCCACATGCCAAAACCCAATTGAATTGGGTGCCATAATTATATTATGGCATGAGCCCAATTGGATTAAAGTGGGCGCCCCAAATGGATAAGAACCAAAGAGTCCTGATAAACATGGACTCTTTGGTGCCACCTTGATTGAGCTTATCCAATGTTGGTGCCAACTTAGGAGAGAGGATGGGATTCTTATCTGATATGATCAGATGACATCACTCCACCAATTAAAATTTTTCCAAAATTTATTGGAATTTTTTGATTGGTTGAATGATGTGGCACTGTGCAGCATATAGGGTCTATATAAACCCTGCTGCGCCTAGGGTTTCGAGGAAGAAATTATTTTATGCACAAAATCCAATAGCTACCACTCCCTCCCCTCTTCTCCACATTCTCCTTGCTCTTCTTTCTCCCCTCTTCACATCCAAAGAGTTGGACGTCCATCTGGCAAAGATCCAAGGCGTGGTGACGCTTGGAACAGAAGGCTGCAGGACATCTTTGACAGGCTACTGCTCCAACTTCAAAAGGAGTTCTGAAGTACTTTCAAATCAGATAAAGATCTAATTTTTGGAACATAGATTCATGAAGAGAAGTCATGGTAGAGGTCAGGTGCTTGCTGGCTACATCAGAACCTCGGGCTGTGCAAAGATCATCTACAGGGTAATCAGATTACCCTTGAGGTACTTCTTCTTTCATCATAGTTTTAGATTTAATTTTAGATTTTAAATATCAGATAATAAAATTAGATCTAGAAATTAAATCTAAAATATATAGAATAAATTTTTTTAAAATTATTCCACCCCAGATTTGATGAAATCTGGAAGATCCTATGAGGAAAAGCAGTTTCTCCCCCTTTCAAGTGGTATCAAAGCCAGGTTGTTGGCTCTATTTCAGATCTATTTTAGATCTAATTTTAATTTTAATTTATTTGATATTAAAAGATTTTGATATCACATCCAATGTGATAGAATCTAAAATCAAAATATTTAAAATTAAATCTAAGAAGATCTAACATGCATAAGATGCATGACTAGACTAGGATTAGTTGAATCCATGAATGGTCTTAAGTTTTATATTTTAATGAGATTAAAATATGAATTAAATCTAATTTATTCTCTATCTTTTTGATATTATAAGTGTTATAATCAAATCAAAAAATAGAAAATAAAATTTTATTTTTTTTAAAATTGATCTGCAGCATGCCTAGACTAGTTGTAGAATTGTTCTAGTAACTTATCTAGAATAGATTTAATTTTGAATAGTTCAATTTAAATCTTATTTTTTAGATATTACATGTGATGTATCAGATCTGAAAGTATGATAATTAGATTGATTTTTGATACATGAGATGCATGCAAAGCATGTATTAGTTAGATCTTAAATTATATATGTGATATGTTAATTTAGATCTAACTAGTTTTGTAGTTAAATTTATATTTCTAATTAAGGTGTTCCTCATGGCCGTCTGATCATAAAAACAAAGTAGGATTTTAAAACCCTCTCTTTCCATTCAATGGGGTGTTCATATGACGTGTAGGGGTGCCGCGCGTTCATCCTTAATCAGAAATCAAAACTTACTTTTCTGTAAAATCTTAGATCCTGAAACCCTAGGATTTATTTTACATGTTTTATTTATGAACCCAAACTTAATTAATGAATTAAGCTTATAAAATTAAGTTAGGTCTAAAATTAAAAATTTTAGATCTAAGATATTTTCATAAAATTGGGTTTGAGCTTGGATAGCTCAATTAGGTCTAGCGGTTGATCAAACCGAATCAAGAGTTGGTTAGGTGGGATCATGAAAGCTAATAATCGACCAACCTAATAGGATTAAGTCTGGTCAAGGTCGAATCATATTTAGATGTGACTCGATCAAGTTAAGACCTAATTTGGCTCAGTGGTTAAAGCCTGGATTGTAGGCTAACCCAATTAGTTCTGGTTCGATAATTTGGTGTCTAAGGTAAGTTGGGCAGATGCGACTGACTGATTTTATATTGGGAGCTACTCAACTCGATTGCGTTCTTGTCGAGTTAATGGCATATCCCTCCCACCGGTCTCACTTATCTGACCATATGTGTCGACTCAGTTTTGATTAGAGGTGGCTAACAATTCAAGCTAACCCATGCCACTAGGTTAGTCATAATTGTTATGACTATGTCAAGTCAAGTTTAATGAGACCTAAATAAATCTTCCTAAGAAAATATTAAGTCTAGGTCTTTCACTATTGTAGATGCGTGGGCCCTTCCCGGGGTTGATTGTTCTCGGCTGGTTATAGTGACTCAGTTGCATCGGGAAGACGCAACCATGTCCATTAGGCATTGGATGCTACGGATTAAGGATGGGTTGGACTCAATATTTCGGATACGGTGAGGGACCAAATCAGGAATCTAGTTCGTGCAAATCGTGGATTTGACTTAACTAAGGATTGGAGCAATATCCCGAACACGGTGAGCTTCATGAATTAGAGACCAAGTTTTGGGTGCACCATGATTAGAGAATCATTGGACAAGAGTTGTCCACTCATCGGTTGATCCATCACCAATAATTGTTAGGTGAGGTGGTGAGCCAGTCGGTGAGACCGCACCACCCATTAGAAATCACTGATCATGGAGATTTTCACATCTCTACCAAGGGAGTATAGAGATCTGAGAAAAAAGTGAGAGCCTAATTTATTTAAAAATAAAAACCCTAAACAAATTGGTTGAGTCTAATTATAAAATCTAACTAAAAATTTTTGAGTCTCTATAGAAAACATATCTGCCTCAAACCTCCTTACCAAAATTCTAGACACCCATAGACTGACTGGACTTAATTTCAAGGACTGATTGAGAAACTACAGAATTATTCTGGATTTCAAAAAATTGACACATGTCTTGGATCAGGACCCACCTGCCATACCAGCATGTCAACTGTTGAACAGAGAGCATCTCTAGAAAAGTAGACGGATGATGATAACAAAGCAAGGTACTACATGTTGGGTGCAATGTCTGATGACTTACAGCACCAATATGAGAATATTTTGACTACCCGCCAAATGATGGCTCACCTACAAGAGTTGTTTGGTGAACAGAGTTGCACGGCCAAGTATCAAGTCTGTCAAAGACTTTTTAAGGTCAAGATGCATGATGGGCAGTCAGTTCAAGATCATTGTTTGACAATGATCAAGGATCTTAAGGAGCTTGAGAAGCTCGATATCATCTTAGAAAAAGATTTTCAGATTGATGTGATCCTTTAGTCCTTGTCCGATGCATATGGTCAGTTCATCATGAACTTCCATATGCATAAGATGTAGTGTACCTTGGCCGAGTTAATAAACATGCTGGTTATGGCTGAGCTTTCTATGAACTATTCAAAAGGCTCGGTTCTTACTGTGGAGAGACTTCTTTCAAGAGAAAATCTTTTGGAAAGAAAAAAAAGTCTGTGAAGAAGCAGAAGGTGGATGGCAAGAAGAAGAAGACAGAACCGAAGAAGAAGGCCGCTGATAAGAAAAAATGTTTCCACTGCAATCAGACGGCCAAGGAAGTAGAACTATTCTTAGTACCTGGCCACCCTGAAGAACAAGAAGGATGGTCCTTTTGGAGGTATGCTCATTTTAGAATCTAATCTTACGATTTCTTCTGCATCCAGTTGGGTGCTTGACTCTGGTTCTAGTGCTCATTTGTGCACTTCTATGCAGGGTCTTGAGGAGAGCAGGAGGCTGAGGGATGGAGAGATGATCCTACGCATCGAGAATGGAGCAAGAGTTGCTGCTGTAGCCATGGGAACCTACCCTCTGTGATTACCGTTAGGATTAGATTTAGTTTTAAGAGACTGTTATTATGTGCCTGCAGCAAGCAGGAATTTGATTTCTGTTTCATGTTTAGCACAAGAAGTTTATGTGATTAGCTTTCATAAGGACCATTGTAATATTTTTTACGAAAATAATAAAGTTGCAGATGGTTTTCTTATTAACGGTCTCTATCAACTACATATTGATGTATCTGTATTTAATATTGAGCAAAATATGAATGCCATAGGAATTAAAAGGCCTAGAGATAGTCTAAATGATAAGTATCTGTGGCACCTAAGGTTAGGTCATATAGCAGAAGACAGGGTTAACAAATTGGAAGAAATCTGGGCTGTTGAGTCCGTTGACTTTCGAGTCATATCCAGTTTTTGAATCATGCCTTCAAGGCAAAATGACCAAGCTTCCTTTTGTGGGACATGGGGAAAGGGCCACAGACTTACTTGCCCTAGTACATATGGATGTGTGCGGCCCATTTTATGTGCCGGCTAGAGGCAACTACATCTACTTCATTATCTTTACCGATGATATGTCTAGGTACAGGTATGTGTTTCTAATGAAACATAAGTCTGAAGCTTTTGAAAGGTTCAAAGAATTCAGACATGAGGTAGAAAAACAAACAAAAAAGCCCATTAAGGTTATTCATCAGATCGAGGAGGTGAATACCTTAGTCGGGAGTTCTTAGACTATCTTAAGGATAATGGCATAGTCTCTTAATGGACTCCACCTGGAATGCCTCAACTCAATGGGGTTTCAGAATGGGGAAATCGGATCCTATTAGATATGGTCTGTTCCATGATGAGCTTCACGGACCTCCTCAAATTTCTTTGGGGACATTGTCTCATGACAGTAATTTATGTATTGAATAGGGTTCCCTCTAAAATCATTCCTATCACACCATATGAGATATGGCATGGTAAGAAGCCAAGTCTAAATCATCTTAGAATTTGGGATTGTCCAGCTCATATCAAGAGACAGCAGGCGGACAAGTCAGAGTTAGATTTTTTAAGGCTCGATTCATAGGATATCCTAAAGAGTCATTAGGATACTATTTCTATATTTCGAAAGACCACAATGTGATTGTGAGTCAAAATACTATTTTTTTTGAAAAATAATTTATTCAAATGGTGGCATCAAAAGAATAGTTAAGCTCAAGGAGAATGTCTCCCAAGAGCAATGAGCTCAAGAACTTGAGGAACCTAATCAATCAGAACCAGTCCCAACACAACCTCTTCCACCTCGTAGATCGACTAGGGTTTTCCGTCCTCCTGAAAGGTACTTAGGTACCATACAAGAGGAAGTAGAGAAAATGTTCCTCATGAAAAATGGAGCTCATGGTGATGATCCCAAGACCTATGATGAGGTGATATCAGATATCGACTCCGTGAAATGGTTAGAGGCAATGAGATCAAAATTGACTCGATGCACGCAAACCAAGTCTGGACCTTGGTAGATCCACCTGAAGGTATTATACCTATTGGTGTAAATGGATCTTCAAGAAAAAGATAGGTGCAGATGGAAATGTGGAGACATTCAAGGCTAGGCTCATAGCGAAAGGTTATAGTCAGCGCGAAGGCATTGACTATCAGGATACCTTCTCGTCCGTAGCCATGCTAAAATCCATCCGCACATTGCTTGCTATTGCAGCCTATTTCGATTATGAAATATGCAGATGGATGTGAAAATGACTTCTTAAATGGACATCTTGAGAAAGATATCTATATGGAACAGCCGCTTGGTTTCACATCCAGTGATGATGATCACAAGATCTGCAAGCTGCAAAGGTCCATTTATGGACTTAAGTAAGCATCTCGGAGTTGGAATACTCATTTCAATGATGTGATCAAAATGTTTGTTTCATCAAGAATGAGGAGAAACCATGTGTGTTAAAAAGTCAG